>NW_013668602.1:61411-73256 GCF_000517525.1 Limulus polyphemus
CATTTACTCACTATCTACACACACATTCCCTTCACGTTGTCACCCTCTTTTATATACCAGACTACCCTATATCTAGTAAATGCTAGAGCATTCGCCAAAGTACAGGATAGTTCTAGAAAGTAGAGGGCGTGAGAATAGTCACGTGATCTCGATGACGCAACAATAGGTTATGCCAATCAATTTATAAAAACAAGTATGGCAAATTATCTTAAATAAATAGTAAGTTTTAGGAAATTCAGTGTTCACATTATTGTTTGTTTTTAATTATGCACAAAGCTACACAAGGGCTATCTGTGCTCTGCCCACCACTGGTATCGAAACCCGGTTTCTAGCGTTGTACATATGAGCAAAGAAAAAAGTTATTTTTCTGGGAGAGATGAAACCAATGAGCGGAGATAATTGAATCCAGGATCTAGATTAATTCCGGAAGGTTGAACAGTGTTTAGATTAACAATCCAAAAGTTTCTTTTATTTCTCTATATGTTTTAGTTTGGAATCCTGTTTCAATGCCGATGAGAATAACATCATTAGTGGAATGACCGAGTTGGTTAAAATGTTGAGCAACAGGGAGATACTTTTCGGTGTTAATAGAAGATTTTAAATTTAGTTAGCATACGCCTCTCTTTTAGTTACAAAGCCAAGCGCGAGTCGTACTGACTAGAAACACTGCTGCTTGACCCTGTGGAAGTTTTTATTATAATATAAAGAAATTAAAATGAATTATAGCCCAATTCTTTGAGTTCATGAGGTTTCCATTAAGTAAATTGATCAATAACAAATATAATATAATCTTTTGGAGAGTTAGAGACAAGATTCAGTCACGTAACGCCATCTGTACAAACTTGTCCTCAATTATGTGTTTTGTAATACGCCATCGTTGTCAGCTGTGTTGTTACTGTTACTTGTTAGTGTAGGAGTAGAGAATAACTTTTAGTATTACTGATAGTAGTACTAGACTACTACTAGTAGCATCTAAACAAGTAATTTTACTGTTAATACTGCCCACTGATGACGATAGGTACTTTTTTGTGTAAGCAGCATTTGATCTTATAAGTTATATTTCCACATCCAAAATTATAATTATTTCTTAACTATTGAATATAAACTATAATTATAAATTATATATGTATTTTAATTTAAGGACAACAAAAGACTTGTTAGTCTGTTTTGCTTGATTTAGACCATCTCATCCACTATACTAAACTCAACAATAAAGATAAAACATTCAAAAATCAAAGTCAGAACTTATCATTCGTATATTTATTAATTAAGCCTTCTCGTAAACTAATTTAAAGTTTATATTAACTCCATGTATGACCTTTAAACTTGAAGGCAACTCACTTTAAAGGCCAATCACCGTGTTAGACAAATTAATCTATCTTAACTGAAGATGGCTTCTACCTTTCCAAAATTTGTGTTCCATAGTCTTAACATTCTCATTGAGTAGGGGGGAAAAGATGATGCATCAACACTATCAATTTCCTTAAAGATTCTAAATACCTTAATCTTATCCCCTCCAACTCTTCTTTTTGCAAGAGAAAACAGTTTCAGAGATCTTAACCTGTCCTCATATGTTAACCTTACCATTCCAGGTATCTTAGTTACACTCCTCTGAACTCTATTCAACAATTCAGTATCCTTTCTAAGATAAGAAGTTCATATGTTGCCTAACCAGTGACTTATACACTGATATTATAACCTTTTTAGGTTTGTATTCAGTATTTTTTATTTGCTCTGCCATTAGCAATAGCACGTTGCTTAGATGATTTAAGAGACTGATCAACCAGAACACCAAGATCCTTATTTTTTCATTCACAGCAAATATTACTTGTCTCATTCCTTCAAAATTTGCTTTCTGATATTTGAAACCAGATCTCGCTATTCCTTATCTCCATATGCAGCAAAACATCAAACCTAATTGAGCAATAATCACTTGCATCCAGATGTTCCACAATCTCTTCCCTATCAACCATTTTTACATTAAAGGTTAACAATAAATCAAAAGTAGCATGCTGAGTAGTTTCTCAAAACCCTGATTTGACTCTAAAACATTTTCTAATCTGTATGCCAAAAATTAAATTCTTCCATAATTATAACCTCTTTAACAGCTAATTCTTTATCTCACTGTAGAGTTTTTTATTCATTTCTGGTGATTCATTTATTCAAATCTGGTGATTTCAAAGTGTAAGTCATAAAAATAATGTATGCTATAAATTATAAGTTATAACTTCTTTGTATAGATTACATTTCTGTTAATTGCACTATAACTTCATTGTAATTTAGTGCACTAATACAAACATCTACATATAACTTCATGGCAGATCTATAGAACTTTTTTACCCTTTTTGTTAATTTGTTCTTTAGTAAAAACAAGAAGTCCTAAGAAAAATATCACATGAAAATTAGCAGACAACTATACTGTTAAAGATGTTGGATCTGAGCTGAACATACTTGAAAGTGAATTAGAAAATTTTTTGGATGGCAACAGTGAAAGTAAGATTTAATTTAAGAGAAACATCACATTTTGAGACTCATTTTGTTAATGTATCTGCAAAAAAAATCTTTCTCGAACCTGGCTCAGCAGTAAGTCTGAAGGCCTACACTACTAAAAACTAGGTTTTAATATCTGTGGTGAGCACAACACAGATAGGCAATTGTGTAGCTTTGTGCTTAACAAACAAACAAATGCTCAAACCTTGAAGCTCATGAGTTTCCACTGTCTAACTTTGAAAATAATCTTCTGACTTTTCTCATGTTCACTATGGACAGGTCTTGCCCTGACTTTGCAACTTTTTGGTAATGGTGACACTGGCTATGCACATGATAATAATGCTATAGTGGAAAACTGGATGAAATTAATAAAGAAAGGCATCCTTAAAATGAGCTAAAGATATATTATTAGAAAACTGGATAGGGTACTTGCAAAAAGGTTTGTAAGCAGAGCCAGAAGCTATCACCTAAATGTTTTATTTATGACCAAAAATCATAAGTATCTAGTACAGATGAAGCACTGTTTTCTGAGGAACCTTAGTGTTGTAAAACAAAGAAAAAATAACCAAGTGCTACATGAGATGTAAGACAAAGGAAGCTGGTTAATATAGCTCCACTGTTCTACAGTAGGATTCACAATTTAATGAAGTAAAACACATAGCTAAAGACACATTAATAGTGCACACTCTGCATCATAAATGATAGACTCGGCTATCAGTGAGAAGGTAGATAGATGGTTGTGATAATAAACATAAAGAAGCATTGGAAGTTTTTGTTTTCATGTATGTGTTAACTTCAGGAGGAACAAAAAATGACCAGAAATGAATATTTTGGAATTAAAGTATGCACTATCATTTTCTTGAAAGACTGTAAATGGGTTTTTGATGATGTTGATATTTTTGGTTACATATAAATTGTGTTGCAATCTTGTTCTATTACATTAAAATCTGCAGTGCAGGAACATGGGTCATCAAGGTCTTGTTTCTCATTCTTCTTGTAGAATTATTTGGAGATGAGCTGAAAAAGAAAGCCCATATGAAAAATACACTTGGTTTATTCCAGCAGTACTCTAGTTGATGACTTATCAAAAAAATATATTTAATGCTATACTTAGCATTTCTATGATTCGTAATCTTGAAAATGCTACTGTATGTTGAGTGGTTTTTAATATGAGGTAGGTATAGACTAAAGAGCAATCTATATTCTGAGTGGAGGTATACTTTGATGGTCATGGTGTAAATTTATCTGCTTGGGATATATTTACTTTTGTTGGATTATGTAGTTTTTAATGTGTTGCAAGATAACTGCCTGTTATTGCAATTTCTTTTAGGTTCATGAGGGTAATCTGTCAGTGAGAAAATATTCTAAAGACCTTCAAAATACTCTCATTTTATTTCATATCAATGTTAGAATTTTTGTAATTGGTTCAACCTTGAATCAAATTGTCATTGTTTATTGTGATGTTTCTCTGAATATACAAAGTAAAGTTTCTGTATGTTAAGGTTGTTTTGTAACTTTAATGCAGTAAATGTTGTATCTTAATAGAATTATTTTGGGCCACAAACACGGACAACTATTGACCTCTTAGTCAGGTTAACTGAAACTTCTTATCATGGTTTTAGACACACAATTGTTGTAGCTTTCTTAGATCTTAGAAAATATTTCTACTCTATGTGGCATAATGACCTAAAATTCAAGTTAAACATTATGATGTCTCACCCACGTATACAAGGTAGAATCTCCAGCTTCCTTTCTAACTTTACTGCTAAAATATGCATTAATAATGAAATTTCACACTCATTCACGTTTAATGCTGGAGTTTCCCAGGTTTCAGTCTTCAGACATATATTTTGTCAATGATATGCCACTTCAGTTGCTAACCCATTCTTCTCAGTATAATGATGACATAGCAGGTTGGAGTACATCTTCCACCCACACACTCGTAACTTATAGAGTTCAGAATTCACTTAACCATATTACATTGTGTTGTAACACATGGAAAAATTATCCTCAATTCAGCCAAAACACAGACAATTACTTTCCAAAGAAGTATAAACCAGAAATACCTAAGACTAAAAGAAGTTGAACTAAAACTATACAGTACTCCAATAATACTCAAATTCTTAGGTATTACTTTCAACAGTAGGCATACATGGAATATACACTGGCATGTAATTTTATGCATAATATGCATTACTAATCTCAATCAGTGTTACTAGTTATCTTTTCCTTCCAGTCCTCAGTATCATCAAGTCACATCTTAGGCACTGTCTGGGTCATATAGCTTATAGATCCCTGCTGCCTTGATTAGTTGACCATTTGTTGCTTTTGTTCCATATACATTTATCATTTGATTTGTCTCCTTTACTCAAAGAGGCATAGCATTTACCTTTTCTGTTTACTTATTCTCTTGCTTGATTTTATTTATTTTTATCATCATTAATTTTGTATATTGTTATTGTTTTATTACTACTTTTTTTAATACTGTATTGTTTTTGTTTTTTACTCTTGTTATACCTCTCTCACTTTCTTTATGTACCCATTACACATGAGAGGTAAAGGGGGACCCCAGGAGAACCAAATTCTCAAATACCTATTGCATCATATAAATAAAAATGTACGTATGTATTATATTATTATTATATGTATAATAAATTGCAATATTGTGAATTTGTGACTGTTGATTAATTATTTTAGGATCCTGAAAGTAAATCAACAGCTCATGACTTCTTATTGGAGCCTCCATCATCTTGATGCAATCTACCAACCTTATCGATGGAAGACTCCCTATCTTCAGCTTTCCCTCGTCTCTCACTTTTTATGCTGATGATCAATCATCTCACAAGCAAATTCTCACACTCTACAATCCATATGATTTCCCTTTAAAATTTCAAGGTATGTGCTTGGCATTTTTTTATTTTTTCAAACAGTTTTTGATAGTACTAGTAACAGTTACACCCACATTGTTAAAACTGGTTAGTTATTTGGCTAAAATAACTTAAAAGTCATTTTTAAGTAACTATTGTATTTATTTTTTTTTTAGATATTTTGAAGCAAATTTTCTTAAAAACAAGTGATTAGTATACCTGAAGACTTCAAGAACTTACAAGCCTGTATGGATGTAGAATGCTATTCAACAGTGGTGTAGTGGTAAAATTGTTTGTTTCATGGAGTGCCAACTAAATCCTAATAACTTTCTGGTCTTTGGATATATATGCACATATAAGCTACATTTCGGGTATCTAACTTGTTTATAGTTACTCTACTTACCAATTACGTTTATAAAATAAAATAATGTATCCATAAAGATGCCATTGATATATTATCTGCAGTTTATAAAATATATTACTTGTGTATATTTTTAAGTCATCATTTTAAACATGGATTTTATTATTTTCAAATACAGTATTTGAAACATGCAGATTAACACTATAAAATAATATGTCTACAATTTATGTTTATTTTACAAATACACGTACTTTAATCACACCATACACACACAAAAAAGTTTGGGAGCAACCTTTCAGTCCAATTTAGCTCCACTACACCACTATTATTCAGCCTTTCAAGGTCACTTCACCAACCAAAACCAGCCTACTCTAAGTAACCAATTTACTGCTATAGAAATTTATGTTTGAGAAATGTTTGTGCCAAGTCACATTGAATCATTTGAAAAGATCTTCTGTAAACAGTTTATTTATAATTATTTTAAGCTTTCTTTTATTGTAGATTTAATTGCAGTAGTTTGATATTAAATTATTTCTGTGAGAAGAGCAATAGTGTTTTGAGGAAAAAAAGAATTATTTAGGTGAGAAGTAAAATTGTTGTTCAGGTCATGAAAATCCTAGAAAGTCATGAAGTTTTGAAACCAAATTTTTCTGTATTTTAAGTCCGAGAAAGCCGGTAGTTTTAACAGAGGTTCTAAAATAGTCCTTGAATTTCTAGCTTCATCAATCCCACATTGCACATTTTCATTGATGACAACCATTACCATTGTGTTTATCCCAGTCTTACAAAAAAAAGTCTAGAAAATGCTACTCATAAAATGGGAACTTTCCTGACTTGGTGATACTGATCAGTGAAAGGCTTTGACCTATATATATATACCTTCAACTGCAAGCAAATAAGTGTCATGACTATTGTTGGCATGCCATTGTTAACATATAAGCTTAAGACTTGATTGCCAGAAATCTACAATTAAAAAATAATTAACAAGCATGCTAGCCTAAATTCTTCATCAGTTATTGTATAAAATTTGCAACATGAAATGGTGAAAATATAATAGAATGAGTATCATAAACCTAACAACCATGCATGAAATAGTCAAATATTTGCCAGTAAAGACAGCCCATCAGCTTATACCTGATTAAGCTATCCATTATTTGTACCATGAGTGATCTAGACTGAAATATTTTGTGACATTGTGAGCCTCATTACTAAATATTTTTGCAACAGTCTTCTACTTT
Source organism: Limulus polyphemus (assembly GCF_000517525.1). Taxonomy (NCBI): domain Eukaryota; kingdom Metazoa; phylum Arthropoda; class Merostomata; order Xiphosura; family Limulidae; genus Limulus; species Limulus polyphemus. The sequence continues at coordinate 68,368 of NW_013668602.1, forward strand.
TAAGGGAAATTGTGACTGTAGAATGTAGATGCAGAATTGTGATCTATGATATTAATATCGTTTTGTCTCTTTTTTTTTGTTCTTGTTACTTTTCTTTCAGATATAAAAATTAATAAAATCCTTAAAATCTGGTTCACGATGTTTACTTGTAGTCATCATACCCTGTGATGACTGATACACACGACAGCACCTTTAGTAACAAGTAGAATAATTCAGAACAATCATTGTTTTAAATATCATCTAAATGTGGGTTTCTGTTATTGTTAAAGAAAAGTTACAGGATGAATAACATGTTGAAATATATGAAAAAAAATTTTGAGGTACAAAGTTTCCAGTTCTTTGTTTGATGGAATTGCAGGAGTAAACTGAGAAAAATCACAAAATATCCAATATTGCTAATGCATGCAGTAATATGAGAGTGGTATTAATAACAGTAGGAGTTTGAATCTTTGCTTTGTTGACTTGGTTAACATGTTGTGATCTATGTTCAGCAACCAATCAGGTGCAAGTTGACTTGTCCTTGTTTGATTACATGCTAGAGAAGAACTTAATTCTGGCTTAAGACATTAAGCTTTATCACTTATTATTAAACTGAAGTTGGGAACAGTTTAAGTATACTTAGAGGACTGTAAATGATGAACAATTACTTAATGTTTTGTTTAGTAATGTGTGGTAAATTAAAATTTCTTTTGGTGGGTTCTTTCTTAGTCTTTTGTTTTTTACTTGAATAAGTATATTTTTGATAGCTGAGATGCTATTGTTACTGTTAGAACATTTTGTATAGCTGCTACTACATTTTCTATGAAATTTGATAAAACGTTAGTTATCTAATCTTGGCAGAGTTCATATTATGTTAAAATCAGTAAATTGGGTTCCTGGAAATGGCTTTGTAATTCACTTGTGAATTTGTAATGCTTTAGGGATTGTTAATGTTTGCCTACTCATCATTTGTTCTTTCTGCCCATGCCAGAGGATTCTGGCAATGTTCATGGATTTGAGAGCTTGTACCTTTTTATCAGGAAGATATCTGGACAGCTCCCTGTTCCTCTTTTTCTTTGTAGTCCAAAATCTTATAGTTAGATATTTTGATTTGGCACAGTGTTTATGAATTGCAGTATTTCTTAGAGATGAAGAAAAGCCAGAATTTCTGTGAAATTAGTGATATATTTTTATTTGATCACTAAGATATTATACTTAAAATTTTTTTTTTTTTTTGCTGTTACAAGAAGCTTGTTTACCTTTTGTATACTTTTTTTTGTATTTATATTTTCAGTTTTATGCACTTCACCAAAGAAATTTGTTGTAGTGGACCCAGAGGGAACAATAAGACCACACTATTGCATAGACATGTAAGTTAACTGAGCTTAATATTTAACCCCTTTTTTCATCCAGTGTATTGTATTTGTGGGTGCATGTGAAACTGAAGTTTGATTCATCCTTGACATTAACCTGATTTGACTTAATCATTCTTAATATGTTGCTGAACATTTTTCTGCTCAAAGCAGGGCTTTTATTTAATGATCAGTAGTCTATTTTCTTTAATTGATTTGTATTTTCTCACTTTCAGCCAATCTAGTAACACTGAAGTCACCAGCACAAAGTAATTGATCACTTTTATAAAGCATGATAGACATAGATTCTGGTCTTATATCTGAGTGTTCTTTGATTTGTGTAAACATCCATCTGATGGTTGACCCTATGTATATTCCTGAATGTTTCAGGGTTTTGTGGGCTTGATAGCAAACAAGATCCTAATTTGAAGATAAGCTTGTCCAAGTCATTCTGTTTGTTTTTTTATAACCCTCTATTGCATGCATTATGAAAATATGGGGGAAAGATTATTTTATTTGAGTTTCTAACTTAAATAAATCAATATTACACAAAAAGAAAGTTTTGTGAAATATATTTTGGTCAGTTATAAACAAGTATGTTACCTAGAAGTAACCTTGTTCAATCAAGAGACCAACAGAAATAATTTTATGGTATATTTAGACTGTCACCTGGAAGTAAGAGCATTCACCTGCAAAACTGAAGCATTTGTATGTGTATTAAGCAAGAAAGGTAGATTTGTTACCTTTAAATTACATTGTGCAACAGAGGGTTAATATTTAATTCATTGTATTAGATATATGTAAAAACTAATATAACATTTTTTCCTACACATCGTATAACTAAACTGTAAAGTTTGTCATTTGTTTAATGGACTCATCAGCCAATCTATAAAGAGGATATTTTGTTGTAACATGTATTTAATAAAAGATTATTGACAATTATTAATTTAAAAGTGGGAATAGGGATCATAAAAAAATACAGAAACAAGAGAGCTAGCTTAAAGTGAAAATGAAGTCTCAGAAAAAGTAAAAAAGCAACTTAAGGTTTGAGACACAAGATAATTAAAATAATTGAGAATTTAAAAACCTGCAAATAGGGAAAGTAAACAAAGTAACCATACAAGGCTGAAGATACTGTAGACATTATTTATTCAAGGTACAAATCCCTATTTTGACTCTGCTAAATGTAATTCTAGCTAGCAGCATGCAGTCAAAGTAGGGATTTGTAATTTGGGTAAATTATGTCTACAGTATCTCCAGCCTTGTGTGCTAAACTTGTTTACTATCCCTATTTGCAGGTTTTTAAATTTCCCAATTTTTTAGTTATCTTGTGTCTCAAACCTTAAGCTTCTTTTTTACTTTTTTTATGACTGCATTTTCATTCTAATCTACTTATTTTGTTTCTGTATTTTTTTATGATCCCTATTTCTGTTTTTAAATTCAAAATTTTTAGTAATATTGTTTCTTTAATGTTTTTTATGTCCATCATGGACATAAGTGTGTGTAATAGCAATATTGTTCTATTTAAAGCAGTTTAGTTGAATGACATATGTAGTTGGTGTATGATGTTCTGTTGGGAAACAATGATAACATTTGGATTGGCTTCATGCAGATTGGATGACTATTGCTCCTCATATCATTGTCACAGTGTTATCTTTGATAGTGGTACTGTATGTATGATCACTGTGATACTTTGTGATCAACATATCACATGTTATGTGTATGATTTTAAATTGTATATAACTAGTATATTTATATCCTGCAGCTATATGGAAAGTGTAAACACTAGATTGGAAGGACTATTGAACTCTACTGGAATGGTGCATGGACTGGATTTTATAACCGCATGAGTTTTATACAGGCATGCACATGCAATGCCTATTGACTATTATTTATATCTACACATATACATGCAGGCTTTGTAGTTTTTAAGTTGTAAAGCTGTAAATACAAAGATAGCCATATGAATTTTTCAAGTTGTATAGATGCATACATATATATCCAATGCAAATATAAGAAAATGTGTCATAATATAATAGAATATGTATACAAATTAGCATTTTTAATATTTCTTATAGTTGTTATATTTCCCACTTTTTCTACCTCCTCTCCACTGGCCATAGTAAGGCCAGTTACAGTTTTGGTTCAGCTCACCACGTTTCCTCTTAGTGAAATTCTGCACACTGTACAAGGTCAAAATTTTGTTGATTAACAATTATGAGTTTATTATATTTATAATCACTCACCCCTACATTTCTGAAGGAGTTTGGGTCATGACACTTCTACAACCCTAACCTGTGATGACCCATTGCTGCTGCATACTTTATTTGAAACTATTTTCTAAATCAAATATATAGCTACAAAATTTCTGCCTCACTTTCACCTAGAATTGCTATCATTTTTGCCATCTCCTGCTTGCATGATTTTTCCCACTCCTTGTAGTCAACCTCAACGATGGCTACTCTATCTGCAGTATCTATAACATTTGCAATCAGGCAGTGTGGGCTATAATTTGATACTTAGGACCCGCAATCACCATGATTGTCAATCTGATGTTCAAAACTGAGCTTGATGCTATCTTTAAAACTATGGCTTAAAAATATCTGTTGTGGGAGGCTAGCTGATATGGTACATAATGATTTACTGTAGCTATTGACTATTTCATCACATTAGTTCGAGATGTAAAAATATAAGCTGCATCTGGAGATTGTCATGGAGATTTGTTTGAGAATATACTGAGCACATATAGTTTCCGTCTAACTGAATTTTCCAAATATATAATGCATAGCAATGGGCATATATATGCCTAGACTAAGACGCAACCTCCACTAAGCACATATAAAATTTTACCTGTCGAAAAGCAGCCTTTCGTATAAAACATATACATCTAAAACATCACTCTAAATAAACATTCGTGAATTTGAAAGTAATTATTCTATGAATGTGTGTAATAAAATTTAATATCATATGTATTGTTTTTTTCTTACTCCTTTACTTCATACGTGATATAGGGGTTGGCTTCCTAAAGACACCAATTGTACAGTGTACAAAGCATTGAATATCTACATGTTACAGTCATCTAATGTTCATCTATTATTGGCTGGTAATTCCTGTTTCACCCTGTACTTAAGCTTTTTAAAGGAACAACGGATATCTGTAAGAAAACTAACTTCAAGCAGTAATGATAACATTGTTTATGCTAGAATTATGATTTGTTTAGCTTTTGAAAAATATAGAAATAACTTAAGTACCCTCTGCAATGTGCAATGACCTGTTTAATAATATTTCTCAGGTTTTATTGTAATACTTGCATCCTGTTTTTGCTGTTGGCTGATAGAACAACAATAATAATAAAAAAGAACAAATGAATGATCCCTATTATGAACCACTACTGTGGTTCATAATTCTTCAATTTTTCATTAAATTTATAGTCTTACTTTAGTAATAATGTTCCCCAGCTTAATTTGTTAAGTAATTAGGACAAAACTATCAAAAAGTTCAGTTACAAATCAAAATATCAAGAAAAGGGAAGTTTTTTTTGAAATTTAATGTGAATAT
>NW_013668602.1:74256-92316 GCF_000517525.1 Limulus polyphemus
ACATTCAAGCATGTTAGAATTATTTTTACATAATCAGAACTTCCATAAATCACAAGTATTAGCAACATATCTAGTGAAATAAAGAGGTTTAGAATCTTGACGACACTTTTTTCCAGGTGAAGTTAGAATCACACATTACATTATCACAAAAAAACATTTATTACCATGAAGATTTTCAAATCAGTTTTTTGCTGTATTATTACTAAGACTTTACTGTGAAATATAACAGGATTTTTAGATGCTTATGCACAAGCAAAATGAATTGAAGTTTGTTAAGAATTACCTTTTTCTTTATATATACTAAAATATTAATATTGATAAAATATTCTAGATGAGTTGAAATTAAATGTGAGTACAAGTAAAGAAATTTTGACAAATCGTGAATTATAAGAGATAAAATTGATACTGGATACAAGTAAAGAAAGTGAAGTAAATCTTAAATTCATAATTAATCAGAACTGTTTATATTCATCTTGAATAAATCATAAAGGCCAACTATTTAGATAACTCTGTAGAATGTTAAATTGAAAGTTTTGTCTTTTGGAATGCATGTACCAAATTTTCATGAGTTTTCTATGTATATAGCAGTATAAAATTCGGAGTAATTATTGATAATCAAGAAGCACTTCTGAGGATAAATTTTTGATCTTGTTATACTGTTGAGGTAAATATTAGGAGTTACATTGTGACTAGAATTCTTACTATGTTAAGTACTAATGTTATGTGCCTACCTTTTTTTTATGTTGGTGTTGTTTAGTGTAATTCGTCACAATAATATCACTCAGAGCAACTATGGTGTCACTGAAAAGTTCCGGATTCAGGTGTATGAACATGGACAATGCCAAATTCTTGGAAAAAAAGACATCCCAGCAACACTGCTTTTGTCTAAACCAGTCACTAGTGTTTCTTCCAGTACAGATTCAGAGCAATTTGAATGGCTTTCCAAGCAGTCTGTACCAAAGGCTCATAAAAGGCAGTATGCTATGAACGAAGCACAAGGTATTAGATTTGCTGCTTCAACATTTGCTTTCTATTTTTATTTTAGTCTGTATAGAAGAAATTAAATAATAGTTCATATATGCATTGTATAAAAAGGTTAAAAATATGATAATTGCTTGAAACAGAAATATTTCGCAAATGTAAAATGTATTATTAGTTAACTTGTTGAAACTTTTTCAGTAGAGTTGCTTTGGGACAAATTTGAGAATATTTCATTCACTTATACAAACCTTCTTAATTTTCTTCTTCATTGAACAGTTGGTGTTATGTATAATTAGTTATGACAATAATAGGAAAGTGTGATAAATAAATAAATAATGTTAGAATATATTTCAAAGACACATCACTTCAAAACACTTACACACAAGAGTTTAGTTTACAAATAAAATTGAAATTATTTAAAGGCAGTAGAAAAATTTATGTATAATACTTCATAAATGTGCTTAATATTCCTTTCACTTCTTTAAACCCTACTTATTACATAAATTTACAAATTACTCCTTCAAATTTCATTTATAAAAATTACTTAATTTTGGTCTGCCTCAGTTGAAATATCAACCAAGGATACTAATATTCTAAATGTATTATGGTTTTAGATTAATCTTTTTCACTCATTTAGAAAGTAGAATAAAATACACACACTGCTATTTTGTTCAAATGCCCCTCCTTGATTCACAGAAGACCTAATGTATCAGTTAGGCTTCTCTATTATTCTCAAATACTTCTATAGCTGCCCCAAGGGGGATCTGACCTGAGAATATACCCTATTAGGAAACCCACCTGTAGTAAAAGAACATGTGGCATGTTTGGTCCTACTAGCTTTTGAGTTGAGGGTGGGGTATGAACACAGGGTGCTCCCAAGATCTTTAGGGGAGTGAGCAACACAATTTCCAATGCAGTCATATAAACTTACTTATAGACCCCATCATATTTGGATTACCCAGGATTACCTTGTATAGATAAGGACACACCTTTGGTCACCTGAGTCTGCTTGCCAAGTTTGGTCCTGCTAGCTCCAAAACTGTGGGAGGAGTTCGTGGACAAACAAATAAGTTCACAAACACACAATGTAAATTAATATATTGTATTATGAAGTTATATGCCTGCTCTGAATTTTCATAATTTTTTTAGTATTTCATAGTACTTGGTAATCTGTATTAAAGCCAAGAGTTTTTTGCACTGGGCTAGTTAGCCTAGAATTTTAATGGAATTTGATTATTGGTTGTTTTGGAAATTCACAAAGCTACATAAAGGCTATAGTGGTGTAATGATGGATAGCTTTTGACCTTTGAGTATTCAGAACACATTAACAAATAAAGGTTCAAATGTATGATAGTACTAATTTTCTAATGACATCACCTTAACTAGTAGGTTATATTTCATTAAAAACTTTTTATTTTTTTTTGCACGTAATCCATGTAAAGAAGTAAACATTCACATGTGCTTTAAAAATGTATGAGACTAGCAATCGTATTTTGATATCTTAATACATAATAAAATAAAACCAACTCCTTAGGGAGAGAGAGAAGTGTAGAATTACACTAGTGCTCCATTTTCAACATTAAAATTATTAGTGTTAGTGTGTATTTTATTTTTTATACATATTCTACCATAACACTTCTCTTACATTTTTTGCACTAGGCACTCGGTACATTTTACTGAAGCAATGCTGCGGCTAAATGTATTTCCCTGTGCTCCACCATAATGGTATAATATTTTGGTTGTATGTGCTTTTTTAAATGCAACAACTTTATTTTAATTAATGAGCCCTACACAAATTAAAAAAATTAAATTTTCCATATGAGTGGCATTTATATTTGATTACTATTAATACATTGTCAACTTGTTTCTGTTAAGAAGAGAAAAAAAAATAAAAATCTGACACTACTTGAATTACTTGAATGCCACCTGACAAACCTTTAAATGCTTATAACTGTCTTTGGATTTCTAGCTAGATAATGAACCTTCGAACACAGCCTTAAAGAGCTATATATGCTAACCACTTCTACTTTTGAACTGATAGATTAGTGGAAAGCTAATCCATGACACTTACTGCCATCTCTTGAAGTACTACAGTTCAACAGTGGGGTTTGACCATCACTCTTATAATGCACCCATAGACCCAAGTTGTGTATGCATATTTTTCTTTATTTGGTAAAGTGATGTGCACCATGAATTCTCAGATTAACAGTCTTGCATGCTAACAACTAGACAAAGCCTGTCCCAAATTTGACAAAGAAAACATTAATAGTCATAATACATTGAGTGAGTAAAATTAGAACATGTACACTCATATAATAGTATTGTTATGACATCGAGGTCACGTGACTAGTATCACGCCACGTCATTCTCAAACTTTCACGTCTTTTCCTTAAATCTCGTGATCCTTCTAGATATAGTGTAGTCTTGTATATATAAGACCGGCCACGAAGCGACGGAGAGGTAATAAGTAATTGAATGTATGTGGACAGAATATTATTGGCCACGTGAGACGTGAGTTATAGCGTTGTTATAGAATGACTGTTGAAATTAAGTGTATCGTAAAGTTGTATTCGGAAAGAATAAACCAGTTTTATTTAAGAAAGGACTTGTGTCGCTAAAGTTTCGTCGGAACGAATTTACGGAAAATTAACTAATGAACCGAGACGTAACAGTATGTTTAGTGATATTAGACACATACATGATTTTATATGATTCATGTAATGCTGAGTTGTTGTTTTAATGTGAACATGGATAATGATAAACTTTTGTTAAGCTTGTAATTTAAAATTCTTTGAACACAAATTTTATAAAGTCCATAAATAAACTTTTAATTAATTCATAAAACCTTGAAAAGATAGTTTAATTTATGTTAAACACTTTAACTATTTGTTTTCAATATTATATACTTAGCTCTATAAGGCTTGTTATATATTGAGAGTTGAGACTTCTTAATTTAAAAGATTTTTTTACTTGCTTGAAGGAACCATTTCTACAAGGACTTCATAGTGTTCACTACAAGCACTTCAGTTTATCATTTTATTACAGTTTTTATATTAACTGAGTAAAGAATAATGAATTAACGGTTTGAACAATATTTATTTTGTGTGTAGTGTACCATTAAACCTAGGAAAGAATTAGGATTTCTCAGTTTGCCATTTACAAAAAGTGAGTATAGAAATATGCTTACAAATTTTGTGACTATCTCACATGTACAGCAACAATAGTCTCTGGGGTAGCACATGTTCAGCTGTTGTGCACTAATGTATATATAAAAACAGAAGCAAAGATGTAAAAGCAAAAGAGACATATAACAAAACTTACCATTGAGTTCAAGGTTTGGATTCATAAGTATATTCAAGTGTGAAACTTACCTGTGAATCAAATAGATTGTTTAATTTATATTTTTAAATACAACATGTTAGACTTATCAATAAAAGTACAGTAGCTGGATTGTACGATCTACAATAATGTCTGTGTATGTTTTGGTCTTTCAGAAAGAAGTAATGCTAGGCCAAATGTGATTGTGATTTTAGCTGCTGTTCTGTGTATAATGGCATTAATGTTGCCAACCCAAGGAGATCCAGAGGGACACCTTCCAATCTATTTTCATCTCAGTATGCACCAGAAACTGATAGCTGCCTACACGTTAGGTCAGTATGTATTGATCAGGAGAAAATATAATATGCCATAAGAAGACTGTACCAGACCAAATCTTTCAGTAGATTATGTTGTTGTACTATGATCAGTGTTGAGATTTCAACTGAGTTATTATGTGATGGATTAATCACTTGCAGACTTGTTAAAAATAAAACTTAATGGTTGATTGAAATATAAATAGATCAGTTATTTTACACTGATGTTTATATTATTTCCAAAACTCTGTCTTCAGATAAGGTACACTTTTTTGATGTGAAAAACAGATACTTGATTTCTACATAGGTATTTAGCATATTAAAGTTATGTCTTAGAAAACAAGTACACAAAATTTGCCAAAAAACGTAATAATTCCTGTAAATTAAAACAATAGACCACTAAATTTACAAGATCATCCAAATTCTTAAACAATCTTTACTATTCTGTTGAAAGGCTTACTTTGTGTAGACTTCCAATCACTATAAAATATGCTTTGAACAATTGTGATGATAATATAGCTAAAATGTCTCAGAAGACTACACTTTATGACTATTATTTGTGAATGTCTAAAGGTTATGATTAAAACTGTTGTTCATTTGTGTGACTACATCTCCTTGATAACTGTTTTATTGGATATTATTGTAACTCTAAGCAGGGCTGGCTGGAGGGGCTCTGCAACCCCTGCAATTGCTGGGGGCCCAAAAAAATCAAACAGCCCATTTTAGAGTCAAGTTCATTGGTATAATTAAAGCAATGACTTTTTCTTTTTTTTACTTTAATAAGCTACATATAAAAGTAGAATTATATTCAACACACTTGTTGTACCTTGCCAGGCAGGGTTACCAAATAACCATGAAATAACTACAACAGGAAGTTTGAAATGTTAAAGAACTATACAAACCCTGTATTTTAATTGTATTCAAGCAATATGGCAGAATGGCATATGCAAAGAAAAGGCCAGGACAAGATCACATTGATACTATAATATGCTTTCATTTGCCATTAATGTTAACAAGGATAAAAAAAAATCTTTATTAGCCCTAAAAACAACTATAACAGAAGAAAAGTGAATAGAAATTAACAAATTGTATTTTCAATAGATAATTAGTTTTCAAAAGTTTTAAACAGCTAGTTTTTATACAATTTTATATTTGTGTGGTGTGAACCAAATAAGTGTTCAAAAAACGTTTTCACAGTACTCTGACTATGCATGCATCATTTGCACTTAAATGACATTTAAACCAACCAAATGAAAATGTTGAATAAACATTTGTACTCTAATCATGACAGTTCTAACCAAATGACGATGTTTAACATACCTTTGCATGCTATCTGGGTATATTAAAGCATCCTGAAAGCATATTGGCAATACAGCACATCTGGTAATATTTGGATATTGAAACCTCAATCAATCAACCAGTGAATTAAATAAAAAAAAAGAAATAAGCAGGAGAGATTTTAGACCTAGGGTAAGAATTTATAAATCAGGAGCAGCAAAAACAAAAGAAGAGAATGCCAAGAAATTAAATGACAGCCTTCAGACTCTAGATAAATTCAATTTGAATATGGTACATTACCTCTTCTCACATTAATAGCTATTCTCGTTCAGTGCTGCCCTCTATATGAAAAAAGTACACATCTTCTATCTCTCTACCATTGGAAATGACTGATTCCAATGCATCTCTCATGCAAATCATCATGTGTCAACCCTTCACCAATAAGAGTGCGACATACTCTCATGATGCACTCTACTGAACTATCACTTCTCGTTTGGCAGTACTAATATTCAGACATTTTTTCTTTTGATACTGTTCGTGTAATTTCCAAAGTGGGAATTTGTCATTATTATTTTTTCTTTACATTGAAGAAATTTTTTAATTTAAGTAATTTCCCAGTCTGGTAATGTGACTTTTCTTTGATAGCTGTTTATCTCAATTACTAAGGTGGCACCAGTTCTCCATCCCTCTCTATTCATATGTTGGATCTTCTTTTGAGGCCCACGTTTGTTATTCCAATCACTGCATGTCATGTTCTGGGTACTTTCACTCTTGTCATGGATTGTATTCCTGTCCAGACAACATTTATCTGATGGAGTGATCTCTCAATCCTTATGTTTTCTAGGGGTTTGATTTCAGTAGGGTACTCCTCACATTGAGGCTTTTCCTATGTCCCTTAACCACAAATTGCCTTGGTTTTGATCTCTAGTTCCTCATCTTCTTGCTCTGGCTATCAGTGTTTTCAGCTCTTTCCTGCCATCTCAACCATGGTTTCTGTGCCTATTCCAGCTCCAACTTCCTCCTCCATTATTCTTCCTCTGTCTCCATCCCTTCTTTGCCACCCTCAGTCACCAATGTTTCATCCAGATCTTCCTGTCCTCTGTCTTCACACCTGGTTTTCTTCTGGTCATTGGCTAGGTGATCTGGCAGCTCCTGACAGTTAGCATCTTTTCTGGCTTGTTTTATTTGCCCTTCCTACATGGAAGTTTCTCAATGAGAATAGAAATTTACCATTATTGGTTTCTGGGTCCAGAGTTTTCTCCTGATCAATCCACTGTTCTTCGTCATGCAGATTTCCTATCTTGACTTTTGGATTGGGGATCTTCTGTCTCCTTGGTCTCAGATTTTCAGGCAGTTCTGTCCCACACCTTTCATATTTCCCCATCCTGCAAGTATTTACCTCTCCTACACTTTACCTGTAGATATGTTCCTTCCAGATTTGTCGTTTTTCACAGAAGGCTGCCCTTTTGGATGGGGCTATTAATGTGGTCCTGCACTGCCTCACTTTGCCTATTTTCAAACCACTCTCCCAGTGCTCCTTGTTTCACCTACCCTTATGTCTCCCTTCCTTCCTTCTTTTATTTGTCTGTGGCCATCAGTGGTCTGTTTATTTGCCATTAGTGTTTCACATACTCTTTATCCTTCAACATGTCTTCTCCTTTCTCTGGATCATTTTTCCTCCCTAACACTTTGGCAGCTCATGAGGATAACTCCTCCGGTTAACTGCTTTCCCTTCCTTTTGTGTCACACCCTTATCCTCGTTCTGTTCTTGATAGACATCTATGTCCTGTATGTGCTTTTCTCTGTTATATTGCTAGCACAGCTTCCTTCTGTGGTGTCCATTCCTTCCCTCTTTCTCCATTGACAACTGTCCTCTGTTCTTATTCTTTCTCCTTCTTCTTTGCCAATTGGGTTCTGCTCTTCAGTTGATTGGCTTCTTCCTCTTTATCATCTTCCTCCCCTACTTTGTTCCAAGAGTCTTTTCACTCATTTCGACGCTTTTCCTTTTCATTGCCGTTTCATCTTCGCCATCCTTCAATCAGGCATGTGGACTACCCATGATACATTCATCTCTTACTACTTGCATCAGATCACAGTTTTCTTTCTCTTCAAGTTATTGCCTTCCTCCTGTAGCCTTTCTAGAATATCAGAATTCAGTGAGACTTTGACTGGGTAAGTTTTTTTTTTATTTTTACTTTTTAGGGGATCTTTTCCCTTTTATTAGTGTTCATTATTTGGATACCACTCTGTGGTGAGTGGTGCCTGACCAGATATTCTTTAAATGTTCAAATCCGCACTGTCAAACCATGTCAACTTGCATATTATAATTCCATGGCCATGCAATGCACACTACAGAGATGGGGTGTTCCACAAGATCGCTTGTAGGATTATCCTCATGATAGAATTGCTTCACAAGTTTGCCCGTCCTAGACTGTACCCACCCATGGAGTACATTGGTAAAGCAAAAGGGGATAGCTGCCCATTCCTGCCATGCCTTGTATTGAATAAATCTTTATGGTCTGCTTTTAAAAATGCTGTTTCATGGTCACCCATTTCTTTCTCAGGTGTTGTCATTCCTCCAGACTCTCCACTGCATTTTACCCCCTGCGGTGATGGACCGTGGAGGCATCCTCCTGAATGGGATAATGAAATACAAACAAGATATAGAAATGATTATAAAACCATTCAGTTGAGAGTAGGGCAGTGGTATTCTGCTGATGTAGATGACGTGATATCCTCCAATATGAAACATAAAAATAAATGGGAGTGAGACATCAAAATTGTGTTCACCCCTTCGTTTGGGATCCTCATCCTACCCCCTTATTGATGTCGGTTCCCAGTGGCCGGGTTTTGGATTTAGAGTAGAACCAATCAACATAAGTCCTCACACATGTTTATGTTGTTGTTTTTTTCCTCCCTCAATCATACTTCTTCTGTGTTATGGGTCACAATGGAGGTAAAGAGAATTGTTCCCTTCTGTCCTTTTTGCTATCCCTCTTTATATCTTATTCAGAGGATGTTATTGCTTTTTGGATGGCTCCAGTCAGTTTTGCTGTTGGGGGAGTTGATTGGTGTTATATAGACATCCTTTTCATACTGGATGTTGGGTCCCCGGATCGATAGATCAAAGTTAACATGTTTAATGCTCAGGAATCAGAGTGGTTCTGGATTCCCCCCAGTCTCTTGAACTAGAAGTGAAGATGGTATGATCCTCATCCTACCCCCATGTGGATGTTGGTTCCCAGCAGCATGGGTTTTCGACGTAGTTGACTTACCGAGTATGGTCTGTCAAACCCTAGCCACTCTACACCTAGGGACACATCCATTGTTTTACCCACTTTTATACTTTGTGAGATTGAGTTACATATATATTTAAGTGTTGAGATCACTATCCTGCCTCAGTTCTCTCCCACTTGGATGTGCTTCTTCCTTTTTTCTTCCCTTATCTACATAGCATTTCATGGATGGACAATGAGTATACCTGTTTCAGAAATGGTGTGGTTCCCCTCATCAGATCTGATTCTCATTTCCAGGGGCATCCTTCAGATGCTCTCGGGGATATATATCTGTCATTGCCTCGCACTGGTCCTGCCTCCTAATCAATGGGGGATTCTAGCTAATCATGTGAATGGATGGAAGTACTGTATTGGAAGTTATAATTTTCCTATACTGAAAATGTATTTCTGATAGGTATGTCCCTCCACTCACACTTCCCAACCTTCCTCCCTACTTTCCTTCTGCCAAACATCAAAGTGATGGTTTGGTAGAGGCATATAGAGGAAGTCACATGCATCATATATGTCATGCTTCTATTGGTGGAGAAATTATGAATGATGATTTACGTTAGAATCATTCGATTCCAAAGGGGGAAGCAGAAAGCTTGTGGCATGCATAAAGAAAAAATTGCATATTGAGAGCAGCACTGGATGAGAATAGCTAATCTTGTGAGTGGAGGGAAGTTCTTATCATAAATACATTTTCAGTATAGGAAAAGTATAACTTCCAAACTGATTTTGAGATCATAAGCAGTCTTTTCACAGAAATGAAAAGTTGAGAAATTTCACAGAAAGTATAGTATCTTTTTTTTCTATTTGAAAAATAGAAATGTTTAAAAATAACAAAAAATAAATTATAAGGAAACATTACTCATTAATTCAGTTCATTGAAATTTTTTATTGGTTTTCACTGATTATAATACACTCTAGTAATATACTACCATGATCATACTTGTTAACAAAGCTTTATCACAGGACCTTTTTTATGAATGATTAGTAGTAATTAAACATTACTTCACAAAATTCTATTTAATTTTTCATCTGGCATGATATAATTAATTTAAATAGCTTTGAATTGACTGTGCTGTGTATCTAATTAGTTTTGTGTAAGACTACAAAATAGATGATTATGACTAAAATATTATAAGTTAGCTGTATGATGACATGCAATTGTTATGTTTGAGACTGAATATTAATTAAGAGATTAAATACATCCAATGGTTATTAGCAAAATTAAACTAGAGGTATGACTGAGGGTGAGTTGTATGACTTTTGTATCATTGTTATTGAGTTAATAATTAACTCTGACTAATTACTTCTACTGGTTATTATAGAAACTACATGTTAGGTTTGGTATGATGGTTTTTAGTGTTATTGTAGTTTAGCTGATTGAATAAGTCATGTCTTTCAAAAAACTATAGTGTTAAATTTGTTCTGTCAAAGAACTCAATACTTAGAACATTATTGTAATATGTAGTAAATGTTTTAATTCAGAAAACTTTATTCAAAAACTAAATTATGATAAAGTAATTTTTATGGTATTTTATTTTTATTTACAGGACTTGTAACCATGGTAATCTTCCGAACTTGATAGATATTTGGGCATAGCACTCTTTAGGTAGAATGACCCAGTGAATGTTTACGCACAGTAGTGAGTTTCATGTTTCTCAAGTAGTATATTACTCAGAGCAATTCCAAGCAGAGTTTAAGAAATTAAAAGTAAGGCTTGAGATTTAAAAAACATTTGTGTAAATTTTATTATCTTTGTGACAACTTAATAATTTAATAATTATGTACAGACTGACTTTTACCCTGATTTGTAATATTTCATCTATGATTATATTTTATCAATGTACATACAAAATGGATTTTGTTACAATACTTTAATTTTGAATACGTGTAGAAGTGATTTAGTATTAAAAAGTGTTTCATACTACCCATTCACCTTGTGTGTGTTAAGTTTAAAAATACAACAATGCTGTTTATGTGTCTGATCTAAGAAATTATTACATTTGTAATATATGTCTGTAAACTTGTTTCTTATGATACAAATGAAAGAATTATAACTGATCATTAAATGATATAAGACATATATATATTGACATACACATAGGCATTTTATATATATATTCTATTTAAATATGAAATATGTAAATATTTAAATACAACTATAAAAATAAAATCTGTAATGTAAATCATAAGTTATATAGTATCAAATTAACCATTAATTTAAGATAAAGATTGAGATTTTCTGCATAAGCTTTAAACCCAGATAGTATGGTTAGGAGAGAAGTGATAAAGCAAAATATCATGCATAAAAAGAAGGCATCTTTTAGACCTGTTTTTTTTTTTCGTTGTAAAAAATGAAAGAACTTTGTTGTAAGGAACTCGGGTTTGTAGTGAAACTAAAGAAAACTCTGCTTTTAACCATTCATTATTTCCCCTGGGCATTGTAATTTTGTAAGTGATACCTACACTGAAGATGTTGTGTATAAATTGTTGAAAGATAAAATGTATTTTGAATTTACATTGACTTTCATTATTAAGGCTTACCATTCATACAAATTAGCAAGTGGGACTCATGAAATCACTTAAATGATGCCAAAACTGTTTTTAGTAAGATGGTTTGAAACTACCAATATATTATCCATAAAAACTATTTATTTACTTTGAAACTAAAACATTCACTAAAAACATTAGGTTTTATTCTTGCTGCTAACATTTCATCCCTTGATTTCATATTCGTTAAGTGAACTTGATTTTGTAGCTAAATTACACAAAGTTAACTTGTCCACACATCTGTAACAAACAGTAAGTTTTAGTGTGACAACTTCAATAAAAATGAAATAGGCAGTGATTTAAAACAATGTTGAAAGAATAGTGGTAGGGCAAATAGGACTTTAAATTGTTTCTTCAAAAATATTGAATACAAGTGTAAAGAGGCTACAGTTTCATTGTATAGGTCACTGGTTGTGCTACATTTGGAGTATTATGTACAATCTTGGGCTCCTTATTATAGGAAGGACACTGAATTGTTGGAAGAGGCAGGCTACTGGATTGTTGCCTGGGGTGGAGATGTTGTCATACAAGTAGAGTTTATGATCTTGAAATTGTTTTCCCTCAAAAGAAGAAGAGCTAGAGGGGATCTGATAGAGGTGTTCAAGATTGTTAAGGGAATTGATAGTGTTGATGCATCATCTTTTTTTTTTTTACTTAATGGTGAGAATGGTAGGACTACTGAACACAAATATAAATTTTGCCAGGATAGGAATCATCTCATTTAAAACTGTTTTATTTTTCTAACAGGGTTGTTGGCCTTTGAAGTGGGTTGCCTTTGGATGTTGTGGAGTCAGTAAATTTAAATGAGTTTAAGAGAAAGCTTGATAACTATATGAATAAGAGGCTTTGAGGTTATTTAATAATTTTAGTTTAATTTAGAAGATAGGACAGCCTAGATGGACCAATAGATCCCTTGTTGTCCCTAATCATTATGCTATATTGTAACCTACATTATGACAATTTCAAATATCTTGTGGTGTAACATATACATGCAAAATATAATTCTGATTCGTGTTTATTTTCATTAGGGTAAGATATTCTGATACTCTGATTGTTTTATGTTACAAGATCAGCTTCAGAATAATAGAAGAAACAGAGTTTAGAGAAGATAAAAATGAACACGAGAATTTATTAGTAATTTTTGGTTCAAACTTTTTGTCATGACTGTTTAGTGTAGGTATTATTAATTTATTTATCTTGTGAGTGAATATTTCATGATTGTTTAGTTTTTTTCGTAACAAGAGAATTAAAAGCAATTATTTTAAAGTAAGTGTTATGATAAGTTTAGTTACCTAACTTGGTAAGAATTGTCTTACATTGTGTTTATAATTAATTGATGTTGAGGCTATTGTGTGAAATTTATTGATGTCAAGGATATAGAGATTTCTAGAAGGTGAGCAGACAATTAAGTGACAAATATATAAATAGTGTGAGACGAGTTGGAACAGTAGACTGACAGAGCAGACAAGAAAGTAAAGTCACGGGAAGAAGAAGTTTGGCCAAAGAAAAGTTTAATGTAAAGTTAACTGTCGTAGGAGTGAAAGGCTTAACGATTAATATGTTAGAGTAAAACTAACAGTTTTAAAAGAGATAAGAAGTATAGTTTAGTCTGTCAAAGCAAATTCTAATATAATTGAAACAGCCTGAATGCACTTTGACAAAAAGGAACAGACAATACCTAAAGTACAAGGACCAAACGGTTACTGGAAGAGCCGTATATGACTGTGATAACTCATGCTATAATTGTAAGTGAATTATACACTGAATACTAGTGTGATAGAAATAGAAAAAAGTAGTTCAGTTTGTCAACTGAAATTCTAAAGCAATTGAATAGGCTTAAGTTGACTTTTGACAAGAAGAAGAGATCTATATATAGTGTTTATGATATGCCTATAA
Organism: Limulus polyphemus; assembly: GCF_000517525.1. Lineage (NCBI taxonomy): Eukaryota > Metazoa > Arthropoda > Merostomata > Xiphosura > Limulidae > Limulus > Limulus polyphemus. Next base: position 87,878 of record NW_013668602.1, read on the forward strand.
TATCTCTAGTGTAAAGAATTTGTTTTACATACATTTAACTAGTTCGAACCTATATATATATTATTTTGAAAACAATTGGAGTGCATGCTGTTCATTTATTTTGAATTTATCGCCAACAAGTCACAGACACCTCGTGAACTAGAATGCTTAGCACAACACCCATATTATTCAAGATACTTACTAAATACTACTTCTGTATATAATATTAAGAAAAATAAGCCTATTATTTTGACACTATTCAATTATTAAGGCTTCCATAATTTTGTGGCGGTTTATATTTTTTCTCTATTGATAATTTCAATGTTGTCATGTCCAAACAAATGACCATGCTTTGACATATGTTCACGTTTATGAGAGGGGTTTGATTAAATTATTTAAAAGGTTAAGCACTTACCTGTGGGTTTGCACATTTTCTGAAACCATTTTTTATTCTACTTTATATTAGTATATTGTCTTTCGTCTTAGAATTTTTATTTTTGGTCTTATGTGTCTAAAATGTTTTAACTCTATCCACTAAAGTTATTTTTTCATTAAAACTATAATTGCTATGTCTGTTTGTTCTAGTAACAGTGTTCATATTTTCTTATTTGTTCATTCAATCTCAGACATGTAGTGAAAGTAGGTATCAGAAAATATGAAAGAAAGAAGGAAAACAGGATTTTTCTTGTTTTGTTAAAGTCAAAATATGTGCCCTTAGCTTCATGAATGATAGTAAGAACAAGAAAAAAGACAACTCTTTTGGTAATAAAATAAAGTATCATGAACTTTCTTTTTAAACGTTCTTTAGAAGTCGTTTCAGTACTATTCTCGTTACAACAAGTATATCTGAAATAGTTCCAGTCCACATTTAGAATAATAAAGTTGTCCGTCGGCAATTACAAAACGGTGACAAATAATTTAATGAAACTAGGTAATAGGTTCGGTAAATATATGTTGTCCTTTGAAGCAGAGTTGAAACATGACAATATAAACAAATGTGTCGTCTTCACATCCAAACTCTACTTCAAAAACATGAAAGATATGTTTGATTCATGAATGGTATATTAAACAAATACAACAATTTTCATAGATTTTAATGTTTGCGTCATTCATTGAAAATAAGTTGGATATACATTCAAACTGCTAGCTTATTTTGTGATTATTAAGCAACGCTAAAATACAGATGTCTTGATTATACAAAGTAATCCTGACCTGGTTCTTAGTGACAGACAGTATCACAAATCTCTTTTTTGTAATGTGTGTACGATATATACAAAGTATTATACTAATCTAGGATTAATAAGATTCTTATCAGACACTTAGGTTTAATCGAGGATAAATAAAACTAAAAACAATAAACTTCTTTTTCGGTTTACACAATAAAAATAATTTTATTTGAGACTGTGAACTGTCTCAAATACACTACATGTTTTGATGCTTCAACGGGTCATATTCAGAAGACATAATATTCTGTTAAAACGTATAGTATGTTCTCTTTATAAGTAGTTTTAATTATTATTATAAATTGTTGTTTACTATTACTATACTAATGTGTGATACAGTGGAATTTACTACTTCAACAAATCACTTAAATTTTTTAATGTTTGTTACCCAACCGTTACTACTTTATTTGTTTTGATCTCTTACCACAAAGTTTAACATGTTACTTTTTAATCTTAAAAACGATGTTTTAAACTCGATCAAAAACAACAGCATAGCAGTAGTATATAGGATAACTAACAATTTTCGAAAAGTCATAAATTATAAACACGATCCTTCTTTTAATTGAAAATGTAACCTATTTCAAACGAACTGCTCCCTTCTATATATATGATAACATAAACACGTTAGTTCGATAGTTTTAAATAATTTTCCATTGTAAGAAAATAAACAAAATTGAAGTAAAACAAATAATGCGATCTACAGTATGCTTAAATTATGTTGAACAATCTAGTTTGATTTGTTTATCCACTATGTGTTATTCTTTCTATTGTTCAACGGTCGTGATAACCTATTTCTACTTTTGTTGCACGTGTTTCCTTCCAGTGGACCACCGATCATTAATACAAGAATATCATGTTCAAAACATAATGGCCAGGTGGTTAGGGTGCTCGACTCGCAATCTGTGGGTCGCGGGTTCGAATCCCCGTCACACCAAACATGCTCGCCTTTTCAGCCGTGGGGCATTATAATGTGACGGTCAATCCCACTATTCGTTGGTAAGAGTAGCCCAAGAGTTGACGGTGGGTGATGACAACTAGCTGCTTTCCCTCTAGTCTTACACTGCTAAATTAGGGACGGCTTGCACGAGCCGTAGCCAGACGAATCAGGTGCTTAATAGTGAAGCACTATCGACAAAAACCACATTGGGTGGGCGAGAGGAGGTTGTTTGATTCAAGGAATCAAACAAGACGTGCATTAACCATCCTTTCCAAAACCTTACACAGACAGCTAGTCAAAGCGTTTGGATGATAATTAGAAGGAATTTTGGGATCCTTCCCAGGCTTTGAATAAGGGAGAACAATAGGCTTGCACCAAGCCTCAGGAAAACATCCTCCTGCCAAATCTGGTTTCAAACAACCAGAAGAAGAGCAAGAGAGGTAGGAGAGAGATTGTGAATATCATCAGGTTCAACTGATGCACTGCCAGACCAATGAAGAGCAATCTTAAGTTCCACCACTGTAAATGGACGATTATAATCGTAGAGACGATCTGTCCAAAAGGAAAGTGGCGATCTCTCAGCTCGAGACTTGATGAGCAAGAAGGCAGTAGAAGAGACAGAAGTGTTGGAAAAGCACTCACCAAGAGTATCAGCTATGCTCTGTACACCAGCAACTTCCTGGCCGTTGGAGATCAAAGTGGAAAAGGGAAGGGAAGCATACTTCCCACTGACCTTCCGAATCTTGTCCTAGACGACTTTGGAACTGCAGGTTGAAGAGGTGCTGGTGGTGAAATTAATCCAATATTATTGATGTCTAATCAGCCAAGCATGGGCATGGGCTCACTGGAAAGCAACATGGTTTGAAAGAATGGGATACTTACAAAAGATATCCTAAGCCTGTGTCTGAGCATTCCATACCTGCTGGCAGACAGGAGACCACCATGTATGAGGATACCATGGGAAACGTGTCGAGATTCTGGGATACAACAAACAGCTGCTTGAATGATACAATCAGTTACTACCTCCACATACTCGTTAATAGATGAAAGACTAACGACAGCATGATCAAGTTCCAAGAAAATCTTGGAGGAAACCAAGTCAACCTACTCCAACTTTCACCATGGTACATGGGTTTGGTGGCATTAACTGCAACCAATCTCTTCAAAATGATAGGAAAATAATCACTGCCCCGAGGGTCACTGTCAACCCTCCAAGAGAAAAGGGTGAAGGTCAACAGATTAATAGCTGTAAAAGACTGACCAGGTGCATGAAAATAGGCAAAAGAACCAGTATTGAAGAGAGAAAGGTTGTGGTCTGATAGCATATGCTCCACAGAATGATCCATCAATATCAGCACCATCCCAGAGGTGATGGTGGGGACAGGGACTGGAGTTGACTTGACTTGGTGAGACAAAGACTGGTAGAGGCACAGAAAGATCTGTCTGCACTCCTACTGTAGCTGTAGAACAGAGTGCAGCAGCATATGTCTGAGGTGGAATTGGGGACGACAACTTCCAGGCTTCTAGATAAGAGATATTGATTACAGTACATAAAAATTGTACCTTTTCCTTCCACCAACTTAGGGCAAGAATGAAAGTATGAGGTATGAGTACCACCATAATTGACACAGTAAGAGTCCAGTTGACACTCGTAGGCATCATGGTCTTTGCCACCACAACGAATACACATCAAAGGACCACGACAAAATGCCTTGGAATATTTGAACTACTGACACTAGAAACACCTGAGACAGTTAGAAATATAAGGATGTCTCGACAGTGGCAGGTGGATGTGGCGATGTAAACGTCAATACAAGAACATTAGTAGGCAGCATAATTCCATCTTTATGAGTGGAGATACGCCACACAGCAGAAACTCTCTGGCTGGAGAAACCAGCTAGGATCTCTGACTTGGGGATGTTTCTTAAATCCTTCTCAACAATAGCTCCTCGTGACGAATTAAAATTAGCAAAGGGAGTAACCTCAATAGGTATATCCCCAATAACCTTTGATTTCAGGAGGAGTTTGTTGTGTTTTGATGTAGATGTCCCCAAAACGTAGCTTCTTAACGGACTTTAGAGAGCCACCAAGCCCCTGTAATCCATTCTGAATGAGAAAGAGAAACATTTGCCTTAAAGGTTTGTCCGACAAAGAATGAACAGTGAGAAAATGAGGTACAGGAACAGAATGGTGTGGTGACTGCTGTTCAGAGTTTTCCAAACGTGGTCACTTTACCATCAGCGAGTGTTTTTTTTTTTGGGGGGGGGGGGTGGAGTCACTGGGTGCAGGATCCATAAAAA
>NW_013668602.1:93316-113474 GCF_000517525.1 Limulus polyphemus
GATATATATATATATATAATATTGTTTATTCTGATATTTTTCAAATGGTTTAAAACTCAGTGTACAAGTGACAACAATAAAACCCATATGTTGGTTGTGAAACAGACTAAATACATTCATCTCAATAATACAGGGAAGCTATGACATTCTCACAGTTGTAGTCTCAATACACTGAAGAGCTAAAGTTTCGAATTCCAATATAAATCTTGCCTATAATGAGAGGAATGTGACCAAGACTAATCTTTTAAATGCCGTAAAGTAATTTTCTTTGTAATTTATTGTGTCTGTATGGTTTGGTAATCTCTTCTAACAGGATGTATCAAGTAACAAGGAGTCAGGCTCAGGCGGTGTTTATTGAAACCACCTGCACTATAAACTGTTACATACATTCGCTAGTAGTGGCAATTAGTTTTGTGTCTATAGTGAAACAATATACACAGACATATGTTGAAATAAACTTGTTTGAAAGTTCAAAGAAATGATATTCAAGTACCGAAAAGCTTTCTTACTATCATATCTACAGTAATGTTCAAATGTGCCCACACTGGGCTGAACGAAAGTGACCCCAACAGGGGTGAGATAATTTACAAATAACGTACAAAGTTCACGCTGCTAACCCCACGGTTTATTATTCGGCACAATAAACAAAAGTACCGCTGCAATGAAACATAAACTTTAAATAAAAATATATTTATGAAACAAAATTAAAATGTTTTTATATAAACATGAAATCCCAGTTAAAAATAAAAATACTCATTTATTGTTTAGATTTATTTACAAATATTATTTTCGGGTCTTGTATATTACTTGAAACCATAAGGAGAGTATGCGATTATTAAAAAAAATCAAAATAAATAAAATTTGCATTTTATGGATGATACAATTTTTTGGGGATTTCAAAATAATGTGTTAAAACATAAAATAGTAATAACTTCAAATGTGCAACAAATATAAATATTGTAATGTAATCATTTCTTATAAATACCATTTCCTAATGTAATTTTCCAAGATATTAAAGATCATAATGCAAAAAAACTAAATGTATGAAAAGCAACAGGCTTCATGTTTCTTAAACTACATGCATTTATGAAAGTTCTTATGAAGTTTCAAACAATTTCATCCACTAGTTTTATTGTTGGAATGAAATATAGCAAGACTTGCATTGCCTACTAAGAAAGTTTGTAGCCAGTAGTCATTTGCTTAGATTCTATGCACGGGATGCACATGCAACTGTTTAATCAAATTTCTACGTTTTTCTCATCCATTCACAAGTCTAATGGGAAATTTCATGGAATAGAAGATTACATCGTGGATTGTGGAAATGGCATCACAATATCAGAGCTGATAAACAATGCGACAGAACAAGTTAAATCTTCAGAGGTAAAGAAAAGTTTACATGACTTCCTTAACAGTGGCTCTAGACAACAAGCAGATTTTGACAAACAGTGGCTTCTAGAAACAACGAAATGTGAAAGCTTTTGGGATATAGTTTCTCGAGCCAAAACACTGACATGTGCAGGTCACTGACACTAAAGAGGTCAGAGTAAAGATTTTGGAATTTGGAGGTTTGTTGTCTCAAAAGAAAGAGATAGGAATCTGAAATTAGTTTTTCAGCACAAACTTATTACAGCCCCGTCTTTTCTCTTTCACGACGATGTGAAAGTTACAAATTCTAAACTGACAAAGAGACTGGAATCTACATGCAAAAAGATCCACAATCTGCTTCCAATGAATACCAAAAGCCTATATCGCTGATGACATGGCTTTTTTTTTTGAAGCACTGCATGAGTCACATTTTATCTCATTACCTTTCATCTCACATCATCTCACTTTCATCTCACAAAGTCATACAAAGCCCTCTGGAAAATGACATTGCCACTGCAGCTATTGCAGTGACACTTGACAGGCATAACAACCTGCAATTCTTCAAGAATCAGGAAAGGCAAAGATGATGGGATCAATCAATGGGCTAATCCTGTGATTACAGATGAGCATCCTGTATCAAATTACAGAAATTTCATGAAGAATTCTGGAAACAAAGTAGCATTAAAAGAGTTTGTTTCGAAGCATATTGTGTAGATTGGTTCTAACCTCTTGGGTGGAAAGAACGTCATTATTTCTGGAGGCTTCTTCAGTAGTCTTCTGGCAAAAATGGTTTGCAAGACCAGTATTACAGACATGTTCGCCATGTACTCCACTCATGAAGAAGCAGACACCAGAATGGCATTGCATTCAATAGATTTTTCATCGACATTTGAGCATATTATATTGAGGTGTTGTGATACTGATATATTGGTGCAACTTTTGTGCAGTGTGAGAAAAGCCATGCTTGTCTCAATTTGTGTACATTCCTTTCAGGATAAGATTTGTATGAAAATTTGCCAGTGGTATATACACCTACTAGATGTGACAGTACTAACGGTTTCTTCAAATTTAGCAAATGCAGTGCTTATAGAAAGTTTACTGACGATGTCAAGGTAATGCCAACAGCTCTAAAAGGCTCTGCTGCTCGATAGTTAACCATTTCTCTGTATGGTACTAGGCACAGTACACGTGAAACTTTGGACAAGTTAGGATACGTACTGGCTTTAACTACAAAGAAATCATCTCTCCACCCACCATCAAAGGATGCTTTCAGAGAACAACTAATACGAGCTGGGTTTCGAAATGGTTTGGTGCAAATCTCACACTCCCAATCCTTCATTGTGTAGACCTGTCAGGAATGATGGGCATCTCGCAGAAGAAAACTCTCTCGAATACTGTTGTACACCAGAGAAGCGGCCCAGGTTGAGGTGCTATAACTTATTAACTTCTTCTGTAGAGACAGTGTATGTAGTACGAGCAGAAAATACCTTAATTACTTAATTTGCATAAATGTTTTATTCATCCTAAAGAGAAATTGAAGTGTTATAATTCGACATTAAGTATGTCTTTTTATCTTTATAATTGTTGAAGATATAGATGTAAATGATCAAAATTTGTTTGTTTTAGATCAAAGCCACACTGGACTGTCTACTGTGTCTTCCGCAGGGAATCGAACTCTGAATGTTAGCGTTGTAAGTCCGTAGATTTACTGCTCTCCCATCGAGGGACAGGATATGAATGAAATCAGTTTTATTGTGAAACACAAGAACAAAACAAGTGGAACTTAACAGCGAATTCTACGGTTTTTAAGATGAACAAAACGCTCATATGAAACAATTTCATAAACTATATATAACCCACTATTCAAAATCTTTAGAGACTTGAATTTGTATTTTTTGTCCTTAACAAAGTTATAGTTCGTCAGAAACTGTACTCAGTATTTATTGTAGCATCTCTTGAAACAAAATTTTCTGAACTTTGTATAGATTAGCAAAAAATGATAAAATTTAATTGCCATTCGTAACATTCCGTTTCCTTTACTTAGAAAGTATAAAGAAATTACAGAATTAATAAAAATAATGAAAGTCATCTAAATTTACTTATTTATTATCGTAATACGTGCTCAAAACGACGTTCACCATTTAGTTTCTGTAATGTGTGATATAAATATATACAGCTTTCTTTAATTGTTTTTAACAATTACATTGTGATATATATATATATATATTGATTTAGTGCTACACGCCCCCAGTGTCTGAACGGTAAGTCTGAGGGCTAGTAACGCTAGAAATCTGGTTTTGATACTTGTGATGCACAGAACAAAGGTTGTGTAGTTTTTGACAAACAACAGATTTTACACATATTAATTATGTACCTAATGCTGCATTGTGTAACTGCCTACCTGAAATCCTCCGGTAGGTCAATGGTAAGTTTGAGTTAAAATCCCGCGTTCGATTCCCTGTGATTGTCAGTACATATACCTATTGTCTACCTGGATTCAAATATTTGAAACTTCGTTAATTGACATAATGATACTTATGTTTTACCTTTAAATTATAATTGAATGCTGTAAAATAATTTGATTAACATTCGTGATATTTAATTTACATCAACGTCGTTTCTTAGATACGCATTTTAATATACTAAAAAATAACAAAATTAAAACATATGGTTTCTAACGAATTTTTTTTCTGATCTATTGAAGCTGATCAAAGACTGAAGAATATACTGCAAGATGAATGTATGGGCTTAGGAACTTAGAAAATATACACAATGACGTTTTGTTGTTGTTTAAAAAGCTTAAGTAAGCATATTAACAAAATATAAACGGTGAACTTTAATGTGACGATTATAATGAAAAAATAAAATACCGGGTCTTCATTTTAATTTTCATGCTTTATACGAATGATATTTCACAAAAGCAGTCTCAATATCTTTTGTTGTTGTTGTTGTTGTTTTTTACATTGTGCTCACGAAACTCCAAGCACGAATTACTTTTACACAAAGAACTTCATTAACACTAATAAATTACTTGAGAAACATTATTGTCATCATAAACTATACACGATTACTTTGATAAGCAGAAAACTCCCAAACAACTAAATTCTGGTGTTCCGGAACAACCAGAATCAGCTATATTACTTTTTTACACGTTTAAATCCAGAGGCCGGTCGGCCACAAGGAACCTCAAAAATTCTTGTTGAGCTGTATTCTTCGAAAGATTTTTGTTTTTTAACACTTATATATGGCCTTAATCAGTGGCCATTTTTCCTTTCACGGCTTGTAGCGTGGATTAGCAGTAAACGAGTAATTACATTACTTTTAAACTTCTTATTTTTCTGAATTTGTTTCTAAGACGGGTAATAGATGCAATAAACGTTGGGTTGTAAGTGAAAAATGATTAGTTTAAGGTGTGAATTGTCTGTTGCTAAGCGCAAAGCTACACAATGGGCTACCTGTGCTCTGCCCACCAAAAGTATCGAATCCCGGTTTTACTGTTCAAGCCTTCAGACTTACCACTGTACCACTGGGAAAGGAGTTGTGAACTGTTTGAATAGTGATTATTAGTACATATTATAGGTTATGATGTATTGAGCACAGCGCCCTGTCAGTTTTTTTTCCGTGAACCCCTCACTCTCCTTCAACCAGATTGTAGGGGTATTATAAAAATAATTTCCCCGTGCCGTTTTTAATCCCCAATCCGCCCTTGCAACAAGCTTTTCATTTCAAAATAAACAGTTCGTTCACAGCATGTAGCTCGTTCACAAAGCTTAACCTGGCACACAGCATATTAGTGTTTTCACCCGGACATCGTTCATGGTAATTGTTCAGACATACAGAAATCCAATGGTGCGAACTTGTAATGTTATTATTTATAAATTATGCAAGTGTGTCTTCGTTCAAGCGTTATATCTGTTCTACCAAAAGGTGGCTTCACACTCGTGTTTAAGTAAATGTAAATATCAATGAAACAATGAAGTGAAGTGCATTGAAATGCGCTTTAGGGACGTGTGACCCAGTTTTCTACTTAAATTCTTTAAAAATCTTAACATTTTATTAGAAGGGCGATCACATATAAACTAAACCAGTGAGATGAAAATTAAATGATTCATGAATTAAACATAATCTTTATGGTATTATATAGTTTGTAATGTACACTAGTCAGAGTCCACTTGAAACCTAAAAATTAGTAACATGTTTTATTAAGAAAACACTGACAAAAATTTCAGATACAAACTTTTTCTCTTTCCCTTGAGACACATGAACGTTAAAACTTGGAGTACTAATAAATATAATCATTTAAAGTTTGTGATCATAGCTTTATTACGTATTCTAACTTCAAATTTCCAAATTTGTGATAATAGTTTTTATTACGTATTCTAACTTCAAATTTCCAAATTTGTGATAATAGTTTTTATTACGTATTCTAACTTCAAATTTCCAATGAAACACATTAACTTATAAAAATAAGAATTTTATAATAAGCGTATTATGATGTGAAACTCTTTACGTCTTTTTTTCTAACAATATCTCTTATAATCCAATTGCAAAATGCTATGCGACAGTTGGGTCTACTGTGACTCGTTTTTAGAAAATCATTTGTCAATTTTCTGCCTTCTGAACTAACAGAGTTGGCACTTCACTGTATCGTCACTCCCTAAAAACAAACAGTGACTTCAGTGGCAGTTTCCAAGGTAAACATGTATATCTATAATCCGATGAGCCATCATCTAACTTGCTATTCTAAATTTGAATAAACAATAACATCGTACTAAATTCGAAAATCGAATGTTCAATAAACTTGAATTTCGCCTATTGCATTACGTAGAACTAGTGTGTACGTATGTTTTTACCGCGACAGAAGTAAACTATTTATTTAAATGTTTTATTCTGTGAAATAAATCAAGTTTTTTTTTTTTGTTTAGGAAAGTGGAATAAAGTAACGCAGGAAATTATAGCATAAAACAGTTTGTACGAGAACTATATCGAATTAATATGTAAGAAATAATCGTCCCATTTGTCACCTCATACATCTTTAGACACCAAAATATCAGTTAATTAGGCATAATTACTGTCATCTAGGTCTTGCTTTCTCGAATATAAACACTAGGAGATTTCACGACCAGTCTGTTACCATTCGATGTTGGTCCCATTCTCGGTAGATGAATAAAGTTAGAACGATTTTTGACGTCATTATTCAGGGAGGAAAAATAAATATAATAAAAACAACACTTACTATATAATGTATGATGCATCACTGGAACCAATACTATTTATAAATACCTCTATTAAAAAGCGTATGTGAAATTCTTTCTTGTATTCATGTATTACTTTGGGATTTTCTTTACCTTCTTGATGCTAGCACCTCAGATTTTATTTTGTAGCAGAAATAATACCTTGAAATATAATCAATTGATAGCTCTTGGGCAAACGTTAGGGAACTTGGCCAAGGAACTTCGAATCAGGCATCTCTATGTTTTACAAGACCATGGTAAGAATATAGTTAATTATAACTGTTGTAATAATTGTTCGTTATAACTACGAAAAAATTCAAGGATAAAAATAGACAGTAAAAGCAAACTGGAGCGGTTATTGCTGGTGTCGGGCGAGTAATTGTTTTTCTGTTCACACTATAATGATATGATACTGGTTTGTGTTTTAGTAGAACGTTTCTGAAGAAGTTGTAAAGCGAAACGTTGAGTATCCAATTAAAGAAAAATCACGCATTTGGTGTAATATGGTCGTTTATTACTAGTACTATAATAAAATGTCAGATCTTTATAATTTCATTATCGTTAGTTTTTACAGCTGTACTCTCTATATTCGATCATAACTTCTAATTGTCTTCTGTCATCTTAAAAGAATTAAGCAAACATTTAAGCACTATCATAACTATTATTAATACGATTAATAAACAAGTTATTTCAGACAAAGTCTAAATCTGTCTGTCAACGTTCACTTCTAATCAAAGCAAGCTACTTATATAGATTACAATTAAAAATAAACGCAGTAATGAGTATAACTAATAAAAATATACAAAGTAGTATTTCATTAGTTGAGTACCCTCGCTGTTAGCAATGTTTCGGTCGTAATACCAATAATATATCATAATATATTAAACATTCTAATTCATATATTTAGTGAAGATAACATTACAGAAACAATACAGTATACTTTACTTACGGAAAATATAAACACCGGCGGTTTGTTTGATGCACTACTTACATTTAATGTTCCCCGAAGAACTAGACGCCTACCGATAGCTCAGTGGTAAATATGAGGGCTTATGAGCTAAAAATCAGGTTTCAATTCTCACGATGTGCAGAGTACAGATATCCCATTATGTAACTTTATGCTTAACAACAAACAAGAAATATCTTCCCTAACAAAGTCTTGCAACCAATGAAAGCCAATTAAACGGCAAAACTGACATCTTAACTTTATAGAGTAGCTTGACATCTAAAATAGCAAGATAGTACAGACAATAAAGCAAAAAATAAAACATTTAATGTTAATGAAGATAAAAAATAATAAATAGACTAAATAATTGACAGAATCATACAATAAACAGCAAGAAAACTGATACCCTAACTAAAACATAACCATGTTAATTGTAATGAAAATAATAAGATTTAGCGCAAAGCTACACAGTAGACTATTTGCGCTCTGTTCACCTTCAGGAATTGAACCCTACCTTTTAGCGTTATAAATCAGCAAACTTACCACTGGCCTACTGAGAAAAGTGGGGTTAACTATATATTCAATTTGATACTCTAATTAAAACACAATCAATTTAAATGTAATAGAAATAATGTTATACTATAAAGGATTAGTTTAAAGCTTGAATTAACTACAGTATAAGCGTAAACTAACACGTTTATTTGTAGTTAAGCACAAAGCCACACAAAGAGCTATTTGTGCTCTGTCCACCACGGGTATCTAAACCAAGTTTATAGCGGTGTCATTAACAGGAGGTAGCCACTAAAGGTAGCCACTACACTATACTAGAATGGTGGTTAATTATTAACTTAAACAGTTTCCAAGAGATCGAATTGTAAACACAGTACTTTTGAAGAGGTCGTGATATTCTGTGAAACTTTTAAAATTCATAATTGGTAGAAAAAGATTGTTGAATCTTTCGCAAAAATTAATGAATCTAGTGTTCAAAGGCTGTAGGAGAATCTTCATTTGTGAATAATTATAATGAGCTTAAGATTTGTCTCGTAAATCGTGTAGTATATAGCGTGACCAGTAAATATTGTAACATAACTTATTAGGAATATTTGTATTGGCAAATGGAATGTTTAGAACTTTAAAATTGCTTATTGTATTAAAACTTTTGAATTTATATGTTTAATTAATGATAATGATACAAAACTTAGGTAATATACTTTGTTTTTAGTAAAAAAAAGAAACATTTTGTAGATTATGGTTGATAAACTTGTCTGATGTGTAAAGAAAACCTTGATAGCAAGGTAAAATAATATTACCAGCATCCCCACTAATGCGACTAATGTAGAAAACGTTACTATAATCTTTCTTACTAGGATTGGATATATGAAAATTCCAGTTTGAATAAATATAAGGTTGCAACTTCTGGATTAGTGTCCTTTCACAGTTATTTCTTGGAAGACATGTTGGCCGAATTGTACAAAAGTGTTGTCAGATAAATAATACAAAACTTGTAGGAATAGAATATATATTATATATATACTTTATTTATACCTCAAAGCCTCTAATCTTCTCTTTATATTCAATGGAATTACTAAAGATAAGAACAGATTAACACCGGTTCTTTCTTTGATAATATTACAGTATTTGTTCAAATGCTCTTTAATACATTTCAGACTATTGTTTATTAGAAGTGACAAGTCTTTAGTAGTAGCATTTTTGTCTCGGCAATAAACTTGTATTTTTTGTATAGTTTTTTATGTAATTTTGGAGTCCAAGATTATATAGATATTATAGGTCATAGGATTTTAGGGAATGTACACCAAAATCCAATGACATTGTAATACGTTTTTAATGATACTTTTTTGTCATTTTTAACGTGTTTATATGCCTCATTACCCGAATGCTTTAGAGTTTTAAAATTAACTCCTAGTATTTTTATATAAAGTTTGAATATATTTTTTTTTACAAATTAAACAAATTTTTTTAGCTGCTTTATCGACGGGAGTGATATTGTATCTAATATTTAAATCTAAATACTCGGTAACTTCTTTCTTACTTATACCATGTCGTCTGTTGTTAATGGTGAATTTCTTAAGTATGCTATAGGTTTAAGTATTAAGCCTTTAACTCCGTTAAACCGTTTTTGTGATAAGACTACTTTCAGGTTCTTTGTTTTTACTCTTTTTATAATAATTTCACTAAGTGATTTGCTAATCATTTGTTTAGTGCAGTCCAATTACTTTTAAGACATTCTCGGAATCACCTGTTCCTAACACGTGTATAAATTATAAATTTCATGAAAATTAAATCTTTCAAATTACTTTTTTTTCGTTTCCTTTTGTTGTATTTATTTTTTCACTAGACGTTTCTGCGGATTAGCGGCTGGTAACTATGCGCTGACTAGAAAAATATATAATTTTTATTTAAAACAATTTCTTTTTTTTGTTACGTGATTTTTATTTAGCAACTTATTTTTTAATACAGTTCTAAAAGGTGAAGAACATTTATATTAAAGGGAAACTCATTTGTTCATTCGCATTCCTTTCTCTTGAAAAATCTTTGGATACTAAAGATAATCTCTTGCGATATTTCTTTCAGTACACGAGTAAATTTTACACTTTTTATACTCACAATACGCCCCCAGTGGCACAGCGGCATGTATGCGGACTTACAACGCTAGAATCCGGGTTTCGATACCCGTAGTGGGCAGAGCACAGATAGCCCATTGTGTAGCTTTGTGCTTAACTTCAAACAAACTATTAAACAAATACTGTTCTCAATTTCTGAGACGAGATAAATGAAACATGGAATATACATTTGCACATTTTCCCACTACTCTTTCATCGCCAACTTAGAAAAAAAAATAGATTTTTAATGAATTGTTTTGAAGGACCTTGTTTTGATACTTTCTGGTATCTGTAATTAAAAACTTTTAGATAGTCAAATTTTGTGATAATTTTAAAAAATAAGTCATATTAAACTTCATATTCCAACTGAACCTACCATAATAATTTTCGGTTCTCCTGGTGAAGATATGTTGACGATATTCTATGTGATTTTAATGGAGAAAAATAAGTATTTAGTTTTATGAACACATTAATAACCAACATAAAAATAAAATACATTACAACAGAAAACGAAAAAATAATGACTATATACAAGGAACATGAAAAACAAAATCACTTTCGATCCTGTTCAGTTTCTACCATATTACCACAGTCCTTGGTGTTCAGTATCTACTCTTATATCGCTTTTTATCTTGTTTGGAATCAACCAAGTCATCACAGTCCATCGAGTTCATTATCTACCATTATATCACTCTCTATCTTGTTTGGTATTAGCCAAACTATTTCAGTCCCTCATATTTAGTATCTACTATTATATCACTTTATACCAGGCAGGCGGTAGCACTGCCTATGTAGGGATGGCTCGGATTGTTCATCGAAATGATATTTTTAATATCTCCTCAATAGGTCATCAGAACTTTACAATACTATACAGTGTGTTTTCTTTTATAACAATATCTATGTAATAACTGAGTCACAAGTTCTGGGAATGTCTGTTAATATCATAGCAAAAAGTTTGAATTTCTTGCTCTTCTTTCTTCTGCTTCTTTTCTATTACATGATAATTCAAAAACCAAAACAATGGTGTCAACCAATTTCACTGAGGTGACATAGTTTTAAACCGAGCATTATCTTTTATAAGTATATTAATAACTAGTAGCAATTAAAAAAACACATGATTCTAGTGTAAACGATGTTACCATTACTCCTTGAAGTTAGCTTTTTTACAGAAATTTAGTGTTTTTTTAAAAAGCTTCGTTACAGGATGAAACAGGAATTGCCAGCCAATAATAGATGTTTGTTTGTTTTTGAATTACGCGCAAAGCTACACGAGGGCTATTTGCGCTAGCCGTCCCTAATTTTGCAGTGTAAGACTAGAGGGAAGGCAGCTAGTCATCACCACCCACCGCCAACTCTTAGGCTACTCTTTTACCAACGAATAGTGGGATTGACTGTCACATTATAAGGCCCCCACAGTTGAAAGGGCGAGCGTGTTTGGTGGGACGGGGATTCGAACTCGCGACCCAATAATAAATAAACAATAAATATCACAGTTGGAACCTTATTGTATTTAGAACTTGGTTATAAATACAACCTTCCTATGTCTATTGAAACACTACATTAAAACAAACAAATAAAGAAAAAACTTGTCAAAAAAAGAGGAAGTGGATGTAGGGATGGCTAATATCAACCCTTCAAAAACAATACAAACAAGATAGTAGAGATGGCATTTGCATCATCTCTGCATAGTAGCACAGGCAAGAATTAACATATAGCAATACATGTAACTATTCAATCACAGTTTAGTTTAATTTATCCTATTTTTGTCTGTTAATATTCTACTAGACTTTGTGTTTGTGCTATTGTGTAGGAATGATGCACATGTCATCCCTACTAATTTGTTTGAGTTATTTTTGAAGAATTGATATTAGCCACCCCTACATTTACTTCCTTTTTTTTACAAAAAGTTTTTCTTTACTTGTATTGTTTAGTTTCTACCACATTACCACAGTCCCTGGTGTTTAATATCTACCATTATATCACTTTCTCTCTTGTTTGATATCAAACAAATCACTGCAGTTCCTCGTATTCAGTATCTATCATTATATCACTTTCACCCTTGTTCAGTATTACCATCTGTATGTTGCAGTGTCGTTGAGTTTTTAATTTTTTGAATATTTTCAAATGCACACTTAAACCTGTTCTGAAAGAGTTTTGAAACACTTGTAAGTAACTCTTCTTTTTATGAATTCTTAGTGAAACAGACAGATTAAGTGAAATATCTTTCATATATATATAAATGCAATACTTAACCCAATAAAATAATCCTGCAGAACAGTAGTATTACAAGACATATGCCTTTTGATCTTGTTTTGTTTTTATATCTTTAAATACATGATATATTCCTTAGCTGTTTTTTTTGTTTGTTTTTGTTTTTAATTATGCACAAAGCTACACAAGGGCTATCTGTGCTCTGCCTACCGCGGGTATTGAAACCCGATTTCTAGCGATGTAAGTCCGCAGACATACCGCTGTGCCACTGGGGGGCTTCTTTAGGTGGTGGATTGCTATTAAGTTACATTTTACATACATCTTGTGTTTTTAGCGCAAAGCTAAACAATGGCTATCTGTGCTCTGTCCACCATTGGGAATCGAACCGTAAATTTTAGAGTTGTAAGTCTGTAAACCTACCGCTGATCTAGTGGGTGACACTTTCATCTATAGGGCACAATAAATGAAATAATAAAGATAAAATGCTTACATATTTCAAAATGAACATGTTAGCGTAAAGAAAGCTAAATATAATAATTGCGTTTTTTAGGGCAAAATATATCAATTACGATAACATAGGGCTTTCTCGACTTTTTCGTAATTCTAATCAGTATACACAGACGTGAACAGTGGAATATATTTGTAAATTAGCATCTCCAAACAAAATATATAATTTATTCAACTTTTAAAGAAGGCTTGAGGATAGTCCACTTAAGTTTCGCTTACGATTTTTTTTGGTTATTTTGAAATTATACAGACATTTCTATCATGACAAATTGGGCTCTTCAAGCTAAATATTATAGTAAGTTTTCCTTTTTTTTTTCTTGAGTTCTTTCGCGGAGACCAAAGCAAGAAAGTGTCAGTTTAATCTTTCTTTGTTTTCTTTTCTTTTAATAATTAAATTTTATAACAAATGTGTAGCTTTTAATTAGCTTTTTGCCTTCATTTTTTTACATTTTAGGACAAGGATATTATTGGAAAGAATTATTGTTGAAAACAACTCACAAGTTTGGATTGTCAACTACCGTGTTCAGTGAAGATAAAGCAATATATTTAAAACCACCTGATCACACTGCCCTCTATCGGCCAAACAGGAAAATTCTTGCATGGTTTACAGAAAAATCATCTTTGGAATCAGTTTTTGAAAAAGTATAAGATTCTTTATGTATTATATTTCTAGAAATTACGTTTACAACTAAACGTAAAAATGTGTGCATCATTGAACGTTCATGTTGTTTTTGTGTACTTGAATGGTTCTCGATATTTATGCTTTAATGTAATATATTTATCTAGTGCAAATTATAAAAAAAGAATCCAGAAACATTAAAAACAACGTAAACGAAATACTGAATTATTGCTAATACTGTTAGAGCATATACTAAGAATACACAAAATCGCAGCATAGCTTTTTGTTACTGATATTAGCTAATAAAATTCATAAATCACTCGTGCAATTTAACGAGCGCAGAATTGTTATTTCAATTTAAAGCAAAAGATCTTTGAATGACATTCAAACTTTCAAACTCTGGTCACAGTACAAAAATTTAATCGTGAAAGGTAAACATTTTTCTTTACACTTATATGATAGAATGAAAAAAAACTGTTACATAAAACAAACCTTATGTTAAATATATATTTTCTTTTACGCTGCCTGAACCACATTGACTGTTTTCCCGTACATTTTCTCTTTTTATTGGTGAGGATATTACATAATATAGAAACTACTAACTCAAATATTTAATAACTTAAAGCATGAAATAAATCTACATTTCATATTTTTAATTCTTTTAACATACATTTTTAGATTCGTTATCAACGTTTATAGCTACAATTTCTGTGTATTTCGAAAATAAAAGGGGGAACCTAGTGTTTCTTTTTTTTTACATTTAAACTTCATAGCATTACAATGGTTAACATACTTGCTTGGTTTAAGTGCTAGATGGCAGCATGATAGGACTAAACAAGTACATCTGCTAGTATTGTCTG
The DNA here is from genome assembly GCF_000517525.1 of Limulus polyphemus. Classification (NCBI taxonomy): domain Eukaryota; kingdom Metazoa; phylum Arthropoda; class Merostomata; order Xiphosura; family Limulidae; genus Limulus; species Limulus polyphemus. The sequence continues at coordinate 107,680 of NW_013668602.1, forward strand.
TAATCTTGAAAATTGGTAATTGATATTTTGAACAATTTTGTTTACTGCATAATATTTGTTTCAACAGTTGAAAAAAGAGTTGGTCATATCATTCAAAACAAAAGTCATCATTGTATCAACAGAAGACATCCGAGCAAAAATATTGGAGTTAGCTGTAGAAGGGGATAATATAGTCCTAATCCGTCCTTATAACTCGAAATTAAAGGTAGGAGAACAACCTAGCAATGCTAAGGAAATTACTATGTTTTATAAACCACACTATAGAATCATTGTGGTTTTTTCGCTTTCCTCGCCGAGTTCTGCCTGACTGCTTTAATTTAAATAAAGTTTTTTTTTTTTTTACTTCTAGTATAGACTGGTTTATACTTAAATAGGTTCTTGGTCTCGTAAACCGTAATTTAGCGAAAGTGGTGATCAATAAATCTTATTACTTTGTTGCTCTGATCATTCTTCTAGAAGTACGCTTAATATCGAGAATAAAGCTACTAAGATAATGCTATCAATTTTTTACCAAAACACAAGTTTACTAATTAAAACTAATCATGTTGGAAAAACTAATTTTCACTCTTTTAGTGAAATTTTTCATGTACTCAAAATTTATTTTCCTGTTTATTTTTTAACAATAACTTAATCATTTTAGCCTTGCTAATTTATTAAGTTTAGATTATCAAACATTTTAGTATTTTGAAGTTGTGTTATATTAACGATTTAAAAATTATAAAAATAGAAACCTAGAAACAGAAACTTATATCTGAAGTAGCTAATAAAATATTTATTTGTTTGATTTTTGTGTGCAAACGTTACAAAGAGCTATATGTGCGTATACATCCTTAATTTTGAATTGTTATTTCAACACCCACCATCTGCTTCTGAGCTACTCTATCTGACCAAATAAGATGATGTGACTGTTATTCTTACAGCATATCCACAATCCTTAAGTGCGAAGCGAGTATTTACGGCATTGGGACGAAAACCATGAATCCTCATATTTACGGTCCTTTACACCACGCTAAGCCCAGTTGAAGAAATGCTTTTATTTATTTTTACAAATGAAACTTGAACCATTAATAAGCCTTGCAAGATATTTAACAAAGAATAAATAGCATTTTGAAGGGGGATAGTTTTAATTTTTTGTCAAGGTTTTTATATAATTTACGCTTTTGTGAAACTATCACCTCCAAGTAGAAACATTTGAGTAATATAAAGTGTATACTGGTGTACAAACTAAATACTAGGGTTGGTAGATTTTCAGAGTGAAAAGTGGGACTTTCTTTCTATACAGACATAATGGCACTGTAACAAACGGCCCTGAAACAGTTTAAATTACAATATGGCACTTTTTACATTTGTTAGATAACATGATGCTTATTGCGTCGCGTTTTAAAACCACAGACATACAAAATTTATTAGAGGCTTATGTTGTTAAAGATTGATAAATGAAGTAAAAAACTCGCTTAAGTTGTTCTTAACCTACTCAATAAAAACATTGCTTCTTTGTTTTCTTTTCGCGGCTGGTCTTCAAGTCTTAATTCTCGCGGCTGCTAAATGACAGGTTAGGTGAAGAAAACATAGCAGAGAGGGAGAGAACACTGTAGCGTGTGATTTGTCTTTGCCAACTAAAATATACAAGAACTGTGTATAATAACAAACCGTACATATCAAGGTCACATTGAGATACTGAGAAACTAGGACAGTTTAATACTTTTACTGTTTCTTATTAGAACAAAAAATAAGGCTAAAACTTGGGATGATCCTAGTTTTACTGGGACGTCTGGTAACCCCACTTAAGACCCCTTTTCGCATTAATAATCTCATAGACTAGCGTGTATTATCGAAGTTCAAGTAAAACGTTTAGGAACTAAAACTTTTTTTACTTTTTTTTGTTTCTTTGCCATTTTGTCTGAAGGCGAGAGTTGACTCAATATTCTGGAATCCAAACGGAACAGGTTATGTTAAGCCAGTGTGTAGGACTGCTGGCATGAGTCTAAAATGTGACGAACACATATTTTCACCAACTATCAGGAAGTACAAAGGAAGGAAGTTTAAAGCAACACAACCGGTAAGCAGAGTTGAAAAAAAGAGAAAACTCGGGCAATTGAATTAATATAACTTTACCTATGTCTTAATTTTCCTATTTTTTCTTACTTTCTTGATCTTGACTACACTCTAAACAAAAAAAACAAAAAAAACTGTGTGAAGATAGTTTTACAATGTATAATTTCCTAATCTGATAAAACCTATAAACTCAATTTTTTTTTTCGTTTTGAGCCAGTTAGATAATAAAACACAATTCGCTATTGTAATGTATTTTAACTACTTTTGGTAGACGCAGGTATGAAATGTGAAAAGAAAAGGTGCACGGTTACGGTTGTGAAATATTACATGAACATTAAACCCTATTTAGTCAAAGTCTAACGGCCTAAAAATTATTGTAAGATGACCGTATTTGAAATTCTCTACTCTTTGGTTTCTTATGTGTGGAGAGTGATTTTGATAACTGAGTTATTCAAATAATAGGTCATCAGATTTATTTTTAACAATAGATCATTTCCAATAAATGAGTCACAGATATTAATACATTATAACATAAAATGAAATAATATTCAATTGTTTTCCATATAATATACCATGCCTCAATCAGCTCATAAATTGCTTTTATTATAGAAAAAAAGTCATGATACTTATCACCGCAATTTATAGAACAAAATGAGCAGTTGTACTCCTATGATTCTGTTTGTTTTCGATTGACATGTGAAGAAACAAACTCATGAAGTAGAGAAAGTTTTCTAAAATATCTAAAATCATTTCCAAAAACAAACAAAAACTTGATTTTTCAGTAAGTGGATAGTTTGCCGTTTCCTTTACCTATGGAAAAGTTTCTCCGAAAACTTTGTGAACAAACAATGAATATTTCATGTGAATTGTTTATTCTTTAATAATGGATGACATTTCAGACTACGTGGTGAGTTGTATGGGATTAAAGTTTGTAAAGGACTGCCATGCTTTCTTGTCATTTTTATCTACTAAGTGTAGTCTATATTGCTAGTATACAGATTTTTTTCTTAAACATGGCTTCAAAGAAATATTGATAGTTTTAAACGCCAAGTGAAATTAATCACGGATAAAAGTAAACCGTAGAAAAAAGTGAAACTACAAAGTGCGTCGCACTTTCAGGTATACTGTTTTCACGTTCAGCTAGAAAAACATTGGGGAATATATCACGAAGTTAAATTGTGTTTTGTGAAAGAGTTTGAGGAAAAGGATCAGACACGATGTAAAAACAAAGTGAAATTAAGCTTTGTTTACAAAAAAAAAGTCAATTAAAGTGACGAGTTCACTGGAAAATAAACGGCGCTTAAACCGGCTGTAGACTTAAATCCAAGCTAATCAACTAACTTCTGTATAGAGTACACAGAATTATAAATAAGATTGTAAAATACCATCCATCTCGGTACGTATGCGCTAACCGTATCACTGTTGGTCAGAGGTAGCTGTAGCGAGAGGAATTTAACTACAGTCTTTAACCAACGTTCTATAGTTAAAAGTACACAGACGGCTAAAAATGTGTATGAAAATTCTTGGTGAATGTGAAATGTTCACCTTATCAAACTAAAAGATATAAGAAACACTAACTATAACACAATATTCTCTACCTTCTTTATATCTTGAACATCCTTAATTTTAATTATAAAGACCAATGGAAGAAACAACTCTGCGCACGAGTCGTGAAATTGGTTTAATTTGCTCTTACCCTAGTAAAACATACTATTTAATAATGATACAATTTCAATTTCATAATACATAATCAAAATACCCTATATCATAGAATAAATGTACTTGTTCAATTACGTGTTAACAGAAATCCGTGTCAATACAGTTCAATTGATAATACACGTCAAATATAAACCTTTAAAACAAATTTACAACATAGTACAAGTTAAAAGAGACCTTTAACAATGAAGATCAAAGTATCGTTTTAACAATGAAATAACCAAGTTACAATATAAAATTTATCCACAGCACATACACAAAGACAAAAACTCACTTAGCAATTATGTATAATGGTAACAACAAAAAAGAAACCATTTAATAAAACTAACCTATGTAAGGCTATTGGTTATCCATCGAGAAGAAGGACAAAACCATGTAACAGATGCACACAACACATACATTGAATAATGTAAGATTAAAACACATTAAAACTACAGTGTAGGTAAATACTTTTTTTTATCATCTATTAAAAATGAAAGACAATGCCATATTATGAACGCTTGAGGATATGATGATAATCATTTCAGGTTATTTGTGAAAATGGGTAATGTCATATAAAAACAGTATAACTCTTGAAGCACGTATTTTTAACCTTTTTATGTTAATGCCATACATTAGTACACTCCAACACTGGAGTACGTATTGATAACCATTTTAGCATATCTATGATTAAGGATAATGTCATATACTGCTGAGATTACAAGGATATCTGGCATGCCTGCAATCTCCAATAGTCAGTGTGCATGAATTCACAGGACAACAAGTGGGTAAAGTAGCCATACGTTAAATTAGATGCTACAATAAAGCAATAATGGAACAAAAGTTTGAGCCTAGTGACTAGGAATGGTTGTGTAACTTGCCTACATTAAAGAAACAACTTGATTCTGGCTCAACCAGTCCATTTCTTGTCCATGGATAGCTAAATGAAGTTAGAACTATGAAACACTGCAATCATGTGGCGTGCCTATGCGTGTGAAACACGTCGACAAACTCTAGATCGCTGATGAGTCTCTGGAGAGTTGGTTACTCCAAGATGTTGATGAGCAAGTTGAGTCTAAGGACGATAATGCTGTGTTATTTGATCTCATCTCAGATGAGGAGGAGAAAGAGACTGGCAGTACATATCTGACTATTCGCAATGAGCCAGATGAGGAAGCACCAGTGGAGGAGCATTGTGTTTGCTGTAATGATCGGCTGGGACTCCAATTATGACTTCATTATTACTATGACTGAAATCAACTGTAAGTTGGCTATCTGATTGAAAAATTATGGCTGATAGGATTTGAAATGCCTTATTTTCTGAACAATCTAGCGGTGTTTCAAAGTAAGATGTTTACAGAACACAATGCGAAAATTAATCTATTATTACACAGTTAGGATATTTGGTTGACTGAAAAAAGTAACAGCTGAAAGGATGTCGTAGTCCTTACTTTTTGAGCTATCGGCATCGAGAGAATATGAAACATACTGTTGGTGGGAACGTGCTTTGTAGTCACTATGAGAAAAACCCATACACTGCATAGATGAAGTGAAGAAAAAAGTGTCATTGGCCACTGTGTTTAATTTGGTTAACTCGTGTTCAGGGCTACTGATGAGGAGTGGAATTCTCCGAAACTAGTATAACCCAATAAAACACGTTGATCAAACTGTAGGTTGAACTGGACCTCCCTTGCAATTAGACTTCAAAATTAAACAATTTTCTGAATACTAAGTTTATCTATTATTATTGAGATAACAGTCATACATCTTGTGATTATTGCTTGATCTTCATTATTGGAAATAATTATAGAAAGTTTAAGAAAAAAAACAAATACTACTGAAATGTCACCTCTTTATCCTATGAAAGTTAAATGCATTAAATTACAGACACGGTTGATAGTTTACATTGTAATTGGTTGTCATTCAACAGTGTGGGCTGTATTCAAGTCTCTGAAGAGGGGATGTGAAAAACTAATACTTTTGGTAGGAGTAGCGGTTGAGATAGAAAACCATATCTCTCCAAAAGTCGGCCCGGCATGGCCAGG
>NW_013668602.1:113587-126923 GCF_000517525.1 Limulus polyphemus
AATCCCACTATTCGTTGGTAAAAGAGTAGCCCAAGAGTTGGCGGTGGGTGGTGATGACTAGCTGCCTTCCCACTAGTCTTACACTGCTAAATTAGGGACGGCTAGCGCAGATAGCCCTCGTGTAGCTTTGCGCGAAATTCAAAAACAAAACAAAAACAAACTCTCCAAAAGTAATGTTAAATATCTCAGGGTGTGATATGTACGAGACAGACGATGGTTGAGTATGTATACAGACCTTGCCAGCGACCTTGCGGTAAATATAGGTGTTAATAGTCGAGAACAGTAAAATAAACCTTAGTAAGAAGTGAACTCAACGGACGTGTAGTTGCTTGGAAAGCGCGAACTACACCGTAAGGTTGAAATAGCATCAGATCACTAACAGTGGAATGAGGAGATATAGAAAGAGATGAATCAAAGTTGACATTCTTCAACAACAACCAGTGACAGTTTGTTCGACAGCAAAGTGGAGAACAGTATCATTGTCAATGTACAAAACCTAGAGTGATCAGTGCAAGTTTGAGGATGAAAAATACAGTCAAATTCTGGTTCATCACCGTCTCAGGAACAGGTCTCATTAGATTGGATTTATATTCCAGCAGGACAATGAACCCAAACATGTAGTAAATGTGGTGAAGAGGCTAATGGAACACTCACAACCATGGCTTGTCCTGCGTAAAGTACCAACAGGCTGTATGTGTTTACATAAAACTGAAAAAGGTAAAAAAGTAGCTAAACAACTTATCTGGATTGTGGCGAGTAAAAGAGAACATTAGGAATAATATCCCACAACTGTACATTGATAGACTGTATTACAGTGTAAAAACCAAGTGTGATTTTCAGTGTAATGAGCTCACATGCAAAATATTAGTGCCCTGTATAACACATTCATTTGTGTTATATTTTTTGTTATGATAATGTTTTATATCATTAATAAATGCATGATATAGTTGACATTATTTGTTGCTTGAGATTTCTGTATGTGTATCACTCGTGCGTTTCTATAATAATTTCCATCACTGTATCTATCTGAGCTTTAGTGGAATTTCTGCAGAATAGACTGCACAAAACTCGATAGATACGCAGCTAAGAAAGTTGATGTTATTTGATAAAAGCATAGGGAAATTGCCAGTTGGATTCAACTTTTAATGATGACAAGGAATTTGGCAAACTAATTTAACGTTTCCTTAACCTGCTCTATTGCAGATATTTTTCGGTATCTGTGAAATTACCATACCCATAAATTTATATATATATATATATATATATATAACTTATTTGTTTCATAAAAGCAAAGCTACACACTGGGCTATTTGTGCTGTGCCCTCTGCGAGTTTCGAAATCTAATTTTTAGCGTTATAACTCCCCAGACTTACCTCTGAATCATGTGTATTTGATTAGTGGACTATAGCTGAGTAAAATTCAATGTAACATACTTTATTAGAAACATATTTAAATTTTTCCTTTCTGTGTGTAGGGTGTTCACAAATTAGTAATACGGCATACCAATAAACATCTAAATTGACATTGAAATAAGTGAACCTTTAGAATTACATCGATAAGGTGATATAATTAATTCGTATTTGAAGCGAGTAACTACAAAAATATAGCAAAATAATTGTTGCTTCAACTGTCCGTAGCTTATTATGTTAACGACAAAGAATGGGTCATTTTAAGTCGCAGGAACGTAACCAGCATAGCTTGGGTTATTTGAAAAACAAAATTCAAATATTCCTTCACTAATATTTTTCTTTTCTATGTTAGTTGTATTGTTTGTACAGGCTTTACATTTCAAATCCGCCAAGATCATGAGAAGTGGCGTGAAAGTCTTATTCTATTCATATTATATCCCTTTGTTACGTCATAAAGTTCGTTGTCCAATGAGAAGTTGGCTAATTTGTCTGTAAGTTGTACGCTCGTGATGTCAAATTAGCAAATTTCTGGTCTTTCTCTCGACCTCCCCGCGCGCTTGATCCCGGCAATCCACTTAAGCAAATTTAAAAACGAAAACCATAGTCAAGTTCACCGAGATTTAATTACCATATAAGCCAAGAAAGGGGTGAAGAAAAATTCAACAAATTTCTGACCACCCCTGGTTTAGGAAATCTAAATACCTATCAAGATTGGATTGGGATTGTCAAATTAGCTTGGTAGACTCTGGTTCCGTATGCAAATAGGAATTAGCTCACTACTATACATATAACTATGAATCACAATAGTAGGTAGTAGGCTATTTGCAATTCAAAGTTACCACCACAGCTCAATTACCTTTAAAAATGTAAATATAAAAAAAGCATTAGTATTTTCGTACATGAAAAGAGAGGGGTTTATATCCCCCAAATAGCCCCCTGAATGAGGAAGACGTTTCGTAATATGGTAATTGCTTATGTTTACAAAAAATAAACGTCTATGAAGAATTTTCAGTTATTCTCTGAACCGATTCTGTAATTTGTCGATATTCCTTATATCCAGATTATATTTTTATTATTCAGGTTATTAATCACTTATGTTGATAAAATTGTTTTATTTTAGGAACTTATGTTTGGAACGCTGTCATATATGACCAATAATGTACTTGACTCGCTTTCGGTCTATGCGGATTTTACGTACGTATTATTTTTATTATATTAATTTTCTTTCTTTGTGATTAAGAAAAAATGCTTCATTTTGAAGTTTTAAGTGCATTTGTAATTCATAACCTTAACAATGGGTTTAGGCGTTTTTGTAATTTAGTCGCATTTTTACTTCTGTATTTAAATGTTATTTGTTTTAGAATTAAAGAGAAAAACAGTCGTTGTCGTAATTTGGTAATACTGTTACGTATCTACTTGTTTGTTTGTTTCCGGTAGAAATTCTTTCCGAGGATCTTCAGCGATACAAGTCCTTTCTTTATTAAACCAGTTTATTCTTCCTCGATACAAACTTTTAGTACACAGAGTTCCACAATTACTACGTTTCTCGTCACTTTAAACTTGACAACTTTTATAATACACACTATAAATCACAGCAATTCACAATCTCGATAATTTCGTTCTCTACGAGTGCAAAACGCACACTTTACGGCTACTAGCTCGAAACTAACAGAATCATAAATTACACGGAACTCAAAGTAACTACTGCTCTCTCTTCATTCATATATTTATCCGCTGGCTTTCTCTGCCAGGCTTATATACTAACGAAGAGGGCATCCCAAACACACTTGGACTTTCCCGATCGTTAGAGAAACTCATCAGTGTCACGTGACTTTCGCTGTCGTAACAATACCTATTGAAAATGACTGATCATTGTATGATCTTCAGTTCACTATCGTTATTGTTTTACAGAAATGTTTTTGAATTGCATTTGTTTCACAATAGTGAATAATTTGTTGTCACGTTTACATTAAGTTATTTTCAATTTCAGATACGAATTTTCAAAACCCTGGCCTAAGAGTTTTGGTGTACAAGATGCATCAGGAAACTGGACTGGAATTGTTGGTGAATTGTCTCGTAAAGTAAGTATGTACAGATTATCAGTTATTTTTAAAACGTTAAGTATTTTTGTTACAATGTGTGAATTTGAGTGTTCACATAAGTTCACACCTTTTGAAATAAATGAATACATATACATGTTAATAAAAGTGATTATGAGGTAGCATGGAAAACTTTTAATGCGGAATTAATGTAATATAGTTTAATGTGGGTCTAGTAATTTCTTTGTAACCACTTCAACTTGAAGATACGCTAACAACGATTATGCTAACATTGCTATTTATTTGATTTCGTATTGAAAAATTTCGTCTAAGCAACATGTGATAAACAATCTATCGGTCAGTCACACTGAGGATCAACGATCTATCGGTCAGTCATAGTGAAGAGAACGATCCATCGTTTAATCATAGTGAAGATAAACGGTCTATTAATTTGTTTATTTGTATATCTTAGCGCAAAGCTATACCACGGGAACACGAACACTGGATTTTAGCGTTGAAACTTTGAAGGCTTATCACTGACCCACAGGGTGACTGATCTATTAGTCAGCCACAATCTAAACATTATAATAACTAAAAGAAATAAAAATACGGTTATTTGGTAATTAAAGCAGAAACGAAAAAAAATAAATTCTCTAAAGGGAATGAGCAAAAGATTGTTACATGGCAAAACTCATATTTGGAAAAATGTATATAATAACTTGGCATGATGTCCTAATTACATAAATAAAAAAATTATTTCCGAAGAAAACGATTGATATTTACAAACAAAATGCTAATTTGGAAGAAACATTGTGCTCCTGCTGAGAAAAATATCCCCTTTTTGTTTGCACAAAACGTATAATTCTAGTAAAAGGATGTTGCCTAAAATTAAGTTTTTTTCCTTACAATAATTTTTACTTGATGTTACATTTCCCGCATCTCACAACATTTAAAGACTTGCGATATTTTTTTGCTGTGGAAATCATGTGCAGGGCTATAATTTTAGTAACTGACAATCCATAGTTACTATGGAAACTTCATGATAACTTTTCTAATGTGTCAGCTTAAAATACACTGCGGACTGTTGATGGAAACAGTTTATATTCGGGTAAACGTTTGAAAGTATTTTACCTTCATCAGGATATTTTTGTATATTTTAACAGACAAAAACTAATAGAAAGGCTAATTCTTTTATACCAAGGGCCGAATAAAACAGTATATAATTATTAATATACAAAGTGTACCTGGAAATGGGCTAATTAATCATGACAATGTTATAAAACCAGATATTGATCCCTTCTGTGGTACTTTAATATTTGATTCTAAAATACAAAATTTCATCTTATGCTCAAAATTTATGAAGGATTGTGCATAAAACACGAGAACTCACTAGGATACTTGCATAAAACTAAAGTTCAAAATCTTCTGTTGTTATATGTTCTTAAACTGAGAGGAAGGGGTTAATCTAATTGGAAATCAAATTGAAGTAAAGTGTTTTGTAGTTTTTTATAGTAAGAGCAAAAACTACATGACTAGGTTACGATAATCTAACCACTTTTGTTTTATATTCTACAGGAAAAAGATATCTGCCCTTCATTTTTATCATGGACAACACACCGTGAAAAAGTCATCGACTACACAACGTTCCTGCGAGTTGACTACATTACATTCATTGCCAAGGCACCATCTCAAGTCTTGCGGTTTGGTGCTGTTTTACAACTCTTTCAGCCAGAGGAACGTAACAGAAATGTTTGCTAACAGACAGATTTGTTCATTAATTTTATATATTCAAATTTTTTAAACTCATCTTAGGAAAATATCCTCAGGTTAAAAATATTCTAACAAAGTTTAATCGAAGGCGTCCTTGAACACACACTCAATCATGCTTAACGCTGACGGAGTAATCACACACACACACATAAAATACACATGGAGAAATGAGTCTTTATGAGCCAAATGAGGTCATTTTAAAAAAGAGACGTTTTTGAAGATAGTATAATAAACAAAAGATGGTTAATTGTTTTTTCACACTATAATGTAGGAAACTACAAAGAGCTTAAATATAAAATTAACGAAAAGCTCTTTAAGTTATTATTGTTATCATTTTGCCTTTTACATTCTATTAGAAGTTTTGTTACTCTTGCTTTCGTAATTTTCCAACAATTACCACACAATTACACTAACTTTAGTTAAACATTGTGAAACATATAATTGTTTATTTAATCTGTTAGAGACAACATTTTGAATAGCTTTTTCACTGAAATTTGTTAAATTATACTGAAGTTTTAATTTCGTTTATAATTGTACAAAATTATCTTTACCTATCATTTCTAGGTATGTGATCGTTATTTCACTTATTTGTAACACTGTTGTTTGTTTTGAAGAAGTATCTTATTGAATATGCTTCCCATAATACATTCATTAATTGTTAATTCGCTATCATATTAAAATGGTGTACCAAGAAAACGTAGTAATGCTAATATTTAAATTTTATAAGAACTTTTTGAATTAGCAACTGTAAGCCATCTTTTACACTTCTTTATTCCATCTCAAAGAATTACTATTTAATAAACGTTAAAAATGTATTTAAATCATTATCCAAAAAAATTGAAAATCACCTCATAACCAAGGACGCCAATTATGGGGGCAGGAGGAACAATTACCCTCCCCCCAAAGAGATTAAACGAACCTGAAAATAGAATTCCAGTTTTAGCTTTTATTGTGTGTGCTGTAAAGCTACAGTACAATCAAGACCAGTCCACATATTATTGGATTTTCATTTTATTAAAATCCAAGAGTTTCTGCTGGACCTTCATAAGATTGTGCTTCGCTTCAAGTTAGATCTTAAATGGCGTTGCTGTTCCCAACCATTTTAATGCAACAGGCAATCGAAAATGATGTGATTGAGCAGATGACCTAACTAGATGGTAGACGATTTTTATTTTCGAAAAACGTTAGATTTTGAATTATTGTAAAAAATATGACATCCTTGCTCGTGTTTTCCCTTCAAAATAAAGCTTTGAACAAACATATATCGCCCTTAGACATTTAAAGATGTATTGCTTTGGAATTTTCAAACATCTTCATTTATTTTAAAAGTACAATTTAGAATATAAATTTAAGTCAAATAATTGTCCATGGTTAAAATATCCTCATACGATATACAATGAAATCACTACTGATTCACACTGAACGTGATCGTACATTGAAATAATCCAATTAAAGCTTTCTCATGTAATCTTTATTTCATTAAATTATTTTAAAAACACACACAACCACACACGCATGAATCATTTTGAGTTCATTTATAAAACCTTAAGCCAAGCTTTTTTAAAAACGGTCCTTCCTTATTTCTTTAACGATTATGAAAATATCTATGTAGTATTTGGGGTTGTGCATTTGACCAATTCAAATAAGTGATTTTTACATTTGAAGTCAATAAAATCGCCATCAATTAATTATACTCAGTTTTGTCTGTTTCACTTAGACTTTGAGCATTTGCTGAATGTAATATCAATTTCATTATAGATAATGGCAATACTAATTATGATAAGGATATCGATAAGAGTGTAAAGACCATTGAAATATTTCGAAATAATACACCTATTTCCTTTTTCACTATTCAGGTATGGCTTCTATACATTGGGCTTATTTTTCTGTCAGGCTTAACCATTTCTTTTAGCTGGCTGATCTATGATAGAATAATAGTGAAAAAGAGACAAAGAGGTCATTCGCAGATTACTACAAGCTACATCTTTAACTGGTCAGTTTGGTCAGCTGTTAAGACTTCATTTTGGCAAGGCAAGTATAAAATATAGTAAAATGAAAAGGTAATGTTAAGTACTTACAGGAAACTTACACACTATATCGATCACCATCATCATCATGTGCCATCTTCCTCAGGAAAGTTGGCTGTCACAATCCTCCACTTCTGTCTGTTCTCTGCTTTTCTCATCAGGTCTTCATATTTTGCTATCTCAGTCCACTCTGTTCTTGGTCTTCCCCTGTATCTTTTCCCTTCTATTTGACCCTTTATTAGGACTCGCTGAATGTTGTCTCGTCTCATCGTGAGGCCAAAATATGATACTTTTCTCTTCTTGATGGTTGGAACAACATATCTTTTAACATTCACCATACTGAGAACTTCTTCATTTGTGTCTATCCAGGATCATCTTTCTGTACACCCATATCTCGAATGCTGCCAGTTTGTTAATCAATGCTTGTGTCAAGGTCCATGTTTTACAGCCAAAAAACAGAGTTGACCATATATATAGCACTTTATCATTCTTTTCCTTGTTTTTACACGTATGCCCTTTGATGTCAGACTTGTTCTCATGATATTAAAGGCATCTCTTGCCACCCCAATCCTCTTCACTATTTCAGTTTCACATTTTCCATCACCTGTTACTGTCTGGCCCAAGCATGTGGATTTCTCTACTTGTCTTTTTCTTCTAATTTTATCTGAATTTCTGGCTTATTATCATGTCTACTTACCAGCATACTCTCTGTCTTCTTAGCATTCATTTTCATTCCATACCTCCTTCCTGTGTTATTTACATCATTCAAGATATCTTGTAAGTCTCGTTCTGTTTCAGCGTTATTAGCATATCTTAAATTTTTTATCACCATACCACCAACCTTAATACATTTATTACTCTCAAGGCTTCGAAAGACGTTTTCTGTGTACAAATTAAATAGACATGGGGAAAGGACACATCCCTGGCGTACTCTTCTTTTAATTTGTAATTCTGGCGATAATCCTTCTTTGGTCCTTATGAATGCTTTTTTGGTTCCAATACAGATTTCGCATTAACTGCAGATCTTTGCCGTCAATATCTAGACTTTTCAATCATTCTATCAACTTTTCATAGTTGACCCTGTCGAAAGTTTTTTCATAATCGATGAAGCACACATATACATCTTTCTACTATTGTTCTTAATTTTAAGATTTCTTCCCTTGTTTCTTTTCCTATCATAAATCCACTTTACGCTTCATTTATTTATTCTTCAATTGTTCGTCGGTTTCTCTGTAGTATGATCTTCAATGTAACCTTCAATATGTGACTCATCAAACTTAGTGTCCTGTAATCTGAACAGTTTGTGACTCATCAAACTTAATGTCCTGTTATCTGAACAGTTTGTGACTCATCAAACTTAGTGTCCTGTTATCTGAACAGTTTGTGACTCATCAAACTTAATGTCCTGTAATCTGAACAGTTTGTGACTCATCAAACTTAGTGTCATGTTATCTGAACAGTTGGTGACTCATCAAACTTAGTGTTCTGTAATCTGAACAGTTTGTGACTCATCAAACTTAGTGTCCTGTAATCTGAACAGTTGGTGACTCAACAAACTTTGTGTCCTGTAATCTGAACAGTTTGTGACTCATCAAACTTAGTGTCCTGTAATCTGAAAAGTTTGTGACTCATCAAACTTAGTGTCCTATAATCTAAACAGTTGGTGACTCAACAGACTTCGTGTCCAGTAATCTGAACAGTTTGTGACTCATTAAACTTAAGGTCCTATAATCTGAACAGTTTGTGACTCATCAAACTGAGTGTCCTGCAATCTGAACAGTTTGTGACTTTTGCTTTCATTGGTATCTGACAAATACTGAATCATTCACATCAGATGGAATGTATCCGGAATTGTAAACATGGTTACACAACTCTGCATCATCTATTCTTGTCTTTCTTAATGTATTTAAATTATCTTCTGCGCTAGGGAATATTAAACAAAGTTCTATTACCCAACGCCCAAACTTCTTGTTCGTACTTTTTTAAGCACCACTTATAATAATCTCTCTCTTCTTCCTCATTTGTAAAAATTAAGGAGAGGGCTCTGTATGTATAATGGTGCTAAAAGGCTCATATCAGAGCCTAGTAACAGAAATTACATATAGGTTTAGGGAAAAGCACAAAATTGTGAATTTAGGTGATAGCTGTGGAGTGGGGATACATATACGAAAACTAGCTTATTCACAAACTAACATCAGTTCGATCAGCTGTTAAGACTTCATTTTCTGGAGGCAAGTGTAATGGCAACAATCTCCATTATACACTTTCTCTTACAAAAAATATCATGTTGATAGAGACAAATAAGCATACGGTAGAGTACAAGAAAACATATCATTTAGAAAAGCACTGACCCTAAATAAAGAACAAATAAACACTAAGATTGATAAACGACTGATAGAAAAACTTGGTGTATGTGGATATCTCAAAATAGGCTATAAAGCTTATAAATATGATAGCCAGCACATTGCAGCTTATTTAATCAAAACTGAAGCAAATATTTTGACCATGATCATGAACTCCACAATAAAATCTACCTCAGAACACTTTTCATGTTGCATGTAATTTTCAAGGTCCGACCATGTGTGAAAGTGACTATGATCTTGAGAAATTATTAATTAATTAATGTGCGATATTTTTCTGGAATGTTAAATATTACCAATGACGTTTTGGATGCAGACACTTAGAGGTAGCATTTAACAATTTGAAAGTAAGCACAAAAGTGAATTATAATAATGGTTGGAGACGGCTTGAATGGGTAATGAAGAAAAACTTTAATATAAGTTTAACATAACAGCAAATGTACAACGTTTCGACAAGGTTTTGTCATCATCAGGTACTTAAACTTATATTACAGTTTTTCTGTATCACCCATTCAAGCCGTCTCCAGCCATTATTAGTCTCAAAGTGGGTTCCTCGTCATCGAATTTGAAAAACAAAAGTGAATTGTTTAGTATTTATAAAATAACTGTACATCGTCCTCTAACGATTACTTACAGTCCATTACGATTACTTAGAGTTAGCTCCGTTTTCGGTATGTACTCAATATATATATTGTAATCGACTTCTGACTTTCTAAGTACAGTTAGTTTTATTTAAGGTGGTCCAACAGTTAGTTGCTTTACAGCAGTGAGCTAATTCTTTTTAACTTTTAACTTTTTATTTTTGAATAATGTAAAGTTATGGTAAGTATAATCTCACACGCAATGGCAACAATTTCAATTACACACTTTCTCTTACAAAAGATATCATGTTGACAGAGACAAAAAAGCATACAGTAGAGTGCACTTGTCGTATTGTACAATACTGAAAAATATGTTTTCATGACTCGACTTTACGTTAAGCTGTATATATAAAATATTAAATTATATTTTCATAATTCGACTTTACGTTAATCCGTATATATATAAGATATTTCACTCTTCCAGGAGCAGATAAAATACCTTCTGTATCTGCAACCCGGATCATTCTGGCTTCTTGGCTCGTTGTCTCATTTATTGTGTTGAGCGTGTATTCAAGCAACATTCGGGCGTTTTTAAACTTTAGAGTTACAGAAAAACCGATGAACACAATTAAAGAAGCTTTGGATGATGGTGTAAGAATCCTATTTTCCACTTCGCACCCACTTGCAACTTTCCTGAAGGTTAGTAGTAATTTAAGATAATAAAATTATTTATGTGAATGGTTTAAGACCACCTTCTCAATCGTCTTAAACATTTAACGAGATCTTTTTTTTAAAATACCATATCACTAACCAATAATTAGCTTCAGAGAAAACAAAATATCTAATATTTAGTTGGAAGGGCAAACAAATAGACAACAATAATAGTTATATGTCAATGGTTCATTACTATGTTGTGTTTCATGTTCGTGTTCTGCTATGGCCGAATTTTCATTTTTTTATTTCACACGTATCCTTTATGCTCCATTAAACGATATTTTAAATTACGTTTAGTCTTTCCAATATATGTATATTTCCACATTCACATTCAATTTTATAGATTCCTGTTTTTTTCCATTAACTGTATGTTATCTTTGGTATTATGTAAATTTTGCTTTATATTATTAATCGATTTAAACATAGGATAAAATATTTGTTGTTTTCTAAATAATTTAAATAAATTATTAGTTAAACCTGGAATATATGGCAAAATTAAAGTTCCCTTTTAATTTTTTCATAACTAGATTTTAAAGTAATACTTTGATCAATCATTACCACATTAGTGAATTTGTTGATAACTCTATCTATAATATTCGGATTAAATCCTCTTTCAACTGCTACAAATTCCACTTACAATAACTCATTTTTTAAGTCTTCTTGTTCAGTACATATCTTCAAAATACTGTGAACATAAGTGTAAAACACAGATATTTTTTTGTGATCTAGTATGATATGATTCACGGTGTGGAGGCATTAAAGCAGAAAAAGGTTTCCGAAAAATATATATTTTCAGATTACCTTGTAAATTCCTTTTTACTAACACATTTAGAAAAGGCAATCTATTATTTTTTCTCAATTTCAAAAGTAAATTGTACAGATGGTTCTATTCTATTCAAATAGCATGCAAACTCAATTAATGCCTTATTACCATATCTCGACACCAAGAATCTGTCATCTACATATCTTATACAAATATCACGTTTACATTTTGTACCATTTATGGCTTTAGTTTCAAATACATCCATATACAAGTCAAACAACAACAACGGTGAAAGTGGCGATCCCAATGCTAACCCTTCATTTTGTTCATAAACATTATTGTTAACTCGAAAAAATGGATCTTTCACACATACCTTTGTGAAATTAAGTGTATCTATAGTTTCAGTTCCTGGGATTTTATTTTCTAACAAATTAATGTTCAAACATTTTATAGCACTTTCTACTGGAACTTTTGTAAACAGCGATATTACGTCAAAAGATACTAACAAATTGTCTTTATTTCATTTTACATTATTAATTTTCTCTGCAAATTCTAAAGCATTTTTAATTGTATATTTATTTTTACTTCTCAGAAACGAACATTTTTTAGGTATTGTTTAGCTATGTGATATGGCGACGTACCTACACTCGACATTATTGGTCTAAAACTGTTATTAATCTTACGTATCTTTGGAAGTTCATAAAATCTTAGAGTAATGAAATTAATTGGAACTAACCTTTTTTTCTCTACATCTGTTAAAGTCAAACAGCTTTTAACATTTGATGTTACTAATTCTTGGTACTTATTTATAGGGTTATACTTAATTTTTTCATATTGTTACGTCTCCGTTTGTTAGTTGATTTTCCGTAACTTCGTTCCGACGAAACTTTAGCGACACAAGTCCTTACTTAATAAAACTGGTTTATTCTTTCCGAATACAACTTTACGATACACTTATTTTCAACAGTCGCGCTATAACAAACGCTATATCTCACGTGGCCAACAATATTTTGTCCGCATACATTCAATTATTCATTACACTGATGTCCCGTCACGTTGTGAGCGTCTTATATATATACCATACTAACATATATCTAGTAAATGCTAGGGCATTTTTGAAGGAACAGGATATTTTTAGAAATACGTGGCGTGATACTAGTAACTTGACCTCGCTGACGCAACACTGCCCCTCCTTAGTATTGTTCGTCCCGAACAATTGCCACTTACAATAAACCAATTAACAATAACTTAATTAAATGTACAGAATTACAAACACAAAATTACAATTCAACAAAGTCTCTTAATTTTACGGGACGTATCTTCTTCCGTACTGGTCTCCGTCTCGTTGGCTTCTGCTTCATATGGGGTTCATCTGCTTCATCAGGAAATGTTCTATCGTCGATGACAGTCACATCAGTGGTAGTACCTTCATCAAGAGCTTCACCGTTTCCCTTCTCAAAACTGAGTAGAGTTTCTTCTTCAACGGTGGCTTCTTCAGGTGGCACGTCTTCAGCAGCGTCATTTGTTCTGTTGTCCACTTCGTCCCAACTGAAATGTCCTGGACCGTGATAACGCCAAAGCCTGTTGGCATGCGCCGCTTTAGGCTTACCTCGCCAACCACATTTTATCCGGAAAGTCACGTCTGAGAGACGATCCACTATGTCGTATGGGCC
>NW_013668602.1:127923-129346 GCF_000517525.1 Limulus polyphemus
TATTGTATTGAAATTTTGAAAAAACTCAGAAAATGCCAGTGCATTAAAAATGAAGGTACACTGTTCAACCTCAAGAGAAACTAAATATAGTCTATGAAATACACATTAAAATAACAAAAATTAAAAATTAAATAGATACAATTTAAACCATAAACTTTAAAGTTGGATTTACTAGATTTCTTCTGAATGAAAGCTCTTTTTTCTTCACATAAATATAGTATAAAATAACGTTTTTATACAGTACTTATGTAATATTGAACAGTTGTTGAAACGAGTTATATGAGAGTCACACTGATGCATTAAGTGTCTTAAGTGCTTTGAAGTTTGTGAAAATAACAGCATAAAAACACAGACAAACTGCTTACGACAACTTTGATCTTTGATTATCACTTTGAGTATGGCAACTTCTAATTGGTGTTTAGAAAATAGATTGCTGTCACATTTAGGAATCACTTCACGCATTGAAGTCAACTGTGGTTTCCTTGTTTCACATTTCCGTTTCTTTCTTTCTTGATGTTTTAACTGTGACTTGTCCGTCAGTAAAGATGTATACTTACAACTATCATAATAACTTTAAAATGTAATTAAGTATTGGTCTATAACATTTATGTATTAGATCTATAATTCCTTTGTATAGTCTATATCTATTCGTACAGTGAAAAATCTGTGGTTTTCTTTTATATATTTCAGGTAAGATCTTTTAGTCAAGTGAAAGTTTATAAACCTCTTACTGTCAATGTGTTGAAGTCTAAACACAATGTTAAATAAAACCATTTAGTGAAAGTACAAATAAACACAATTTTTCATTTGTTAGAGATAATACAAAAATATATACCTTTTTTAGACGAAGACAAATTCGTCAAATATTTGGAAAAACTTTGAAATAATGTGTATATAATATGTAGAAATGTTTAAAAACAATGCAAACTTTTGGGACATTTGTAATTTACTTACGTTGATCAAAAAATAAGGTATGCGTTAGTTAGCACATATTTAGTTTTTAATTTGCATCAAGTGTCGTGATGTATTTTTTTGCTGACTACATAAGGACATAAACTACAAGGTGGTCCAAAAGTTAGTTGCTCCACAGCAGTATGCTAATGCTTTAATTTTTATCTGTTAAAGAATAATGTAAGTATATACATGACATACTGTAAAGTACCAACGAGACCTAGTATTGCAAATCAAATGTTTTCTACAGAAGAGAATTAAGTACAGTGCGACTAACTTTTGAAGCACCCTCTACTTTAATTGCCAGTGAATGAGTAATAGAGCACTAGACCACCTAACTTGAGGGATGTGCTCAATATATATTATAATTGACTTTTGATTTCCTAATTACAATTAGTTTTATTTAATATCATTAGCTTGAAAAGTTTAACAATAGTGATAATTTTTCTACCTCTGTGTTCAGTACAATGCT
>NW_013668602.1:129356-138806 GCF_000517525.1 Limulus polyphemus
TCTTAATGATTTATGGCCTTCATATCAATATTTCTTTACTATATGGTTGAAACTGCCTAAACGTTTATGACATTCAGTTCTAATTATGTTTTTTAAATTATAACCCCTCACTTTATCCAAGTTAGTTTCTATATCTGTTATCAATTCTTCCTGTACTCATTAATATTGGTTGGAGTTTAGATGCTACCTTTTGCGGTGAAACCATTGTCACAAGGCTCCTGAATGAGATATTTTCAGAAAATCAAATGAATAGTTAAAATAAAGAGACAAAACATTAAGTTTGAAAAAGAAAATCTGATTATATCTGGCACCAACAGTCACACGGTATAACTATCAAGAGAAATTTAAAAATATTCATTATTACATAAATAATAGCTTTCGTGCTCCAAGTCTCTCATTAATCAAAAGTGTAATCATATTTAGTCAAAAAATATTTCATTTAAAGATTTAGTTAGTGAACATTGCATCGTATTTTACAGTTTTATTTTCTATTTGAAATTACGTATTACTTTAAGCTCTACACAAAAAAGGCTCGCATTCTAAACTTAGAAACACATAAAAAACGAAGGACGAAAATAGACCGTGAGCAGCTAAATCGTAACATCTGCAAATGATAAAGACTATCCTGCTAGCTCAGGATTCAAGCAGATAAAACAAAGTCTTGGTCGTTGATCATAAATGTCAAATTCTCTCATTGGTTAACAACCTACGTTAGCACTTCCTGATTGATCAAAGAAAATCACCGTGACAAACAATGCTTTCCTTTATCCTATGTCATGATCAAACTTGCCCACAGTTAAAAATTTGTGACGTAAGAAGTAAACACTGCAATATAGCATATTACTACATTTCCAATTTTGGACGATAATTCAGAAATCAGGAGAAACAGTCAGATAAATTTTCCAAAACTAATTTCTCCCTGCTCTGAGAATATTTTGATATTTTACTCACTACTAAAAACTAGTTATATTGTCGTATTAATTATTTATTAATAAAGTGATTAATTACTGGATAAACAAGAGGTCTTATTGTAGTACATTGTGTTGACTTATTCCATACAATGTCATACCAGACCAATGATCCTGACACATCCTATGTTCAAGTTACACGTTCCTAAAGTAGTTTTAGATTCTGCCGCTATCAATACAACTACAAAGTTTTATCCTTGCCTTTCGTTTACCTTTTACACTTCGATCAAATCGAAATAACAAGAAAATTTTAGAAAGTAGAATTATTTTATGACTCAACTAAAGCAAACTTACAGATTTAATCCAATAAGACGAAAACAACCCTTACATTCATCTTCTGCTCACATTTTCTCATTTTTTAAATGTTGAATTTATAATTTTTCTCAAATCATTGCCATTGCATTAAGAGTTTATTTTGGCTCTATTCCAGAAACAGATTGGTTCAATGTCACCTAAAGACTGAATTAGTTAGCGACTTTTATACCAGATTCGAATACTTTTAAAATCCACTAAACAGATAGGAGATGGAACAATAGTTTCAATGTTAAACTATCTGAAATTAAACTTCAAATCAACTTTTACGTTCAAAAACAGATATAAAGTTTTAGATACTTGGCATTTATGCTATAAAATCTCAAACGCATCTTCGAACGGCAACAATATCTATTACTCATTTTCTCATTTAAAAATATGTTGACGGAGACAAAGAAGCATAAAGTAGAGTGCTACAAAACATATGACTAAGAAAAGTACTGAACCCTAATTAAAGAATAAATAAACACTAAGGTAATAATCCTGCCCCATCTTTACACTATAAGCCTAATAGGTATTAAATTTGAAATTTATATTAATTTGACATTTTATTTAAAGTTAATTTATGTTTATTTAATGTTATATTTAAATTGAATTTTATATACCAAAATCCTAAAATTTACTTCATTTGTATAACTGATAATCTAAGATTACCATGCACTGTATTATTTTGAAATACAAATTAGTAATTAGTATGTGCGCCGTTTTTAGTTTACACGCGTCAGTTTGATTGGTTTTTATCTTTAATAAAGACTCTTTTCACTATAATTTGCATTGTGTCTGGACTATTTCTTTTCAGCACTCAGACAAAGTCAGAGAATTCAGATTTACTTCCGCAAAATATTTTCTGTTGAACATTCTGCATTCTCCGGAACCCAACTGATTACTCTGAATCAGTGTACATGACCACATAAACAATCTGATTTGGTAGCTAGTTAGACATTGTCTAAGCTTATTGTCGTTTCTTTTTATATGTTTTACTCGTTTCGACCCAACTACGTATGAATTGATGGAACTGTTCCTTTATTTGGGAGAGGGGACTTTTGTATCTTTTATGTTAATATAATTTATATAAAAATTGTTAAACTAAACTGTAAACATTTTGTTTTGACTTTATACTCACCACTACAGGAAACACCGTTTGAAACTTACAGAAGAGCTTACGAGGAAAATTTAGAATATAATCAAAAGTCCGTAAATTTCGAAGAGTATTTCACGAAAGTACGAGAAGGTAATGTGCTCATTAGTGAGGCTCAGTGGTTAATATATTCTATTCTGAAAAGAGTAAGAGATCAAGATACTTGTCCTTTTCACCTTTCCTCGGAACGTATGAAACCTGAGTACATATGTTTCGGGCTGAGTAAAGGAAGCCCCTTGGAAGTACCTCTAAGTGAAGGGTAAGTTTTGATGGTGTTTCAAATAATTAACGATCTCTAATCAGTTTTGACTTTTAAGCGTTTAATAAAATGACAAAATAATCTGATTCAATTATCTGAATAATCATTACAGCCTTACAACGAACAGCAAACAATGTCAAAATGTAGTTCTAATACATTACGTTCCGCCGTAACTTTATACCGATTGTGGTTGTCTCGTGACTTGCATATTTGCATATTGAAAATCACTCTAGTATGCCTGTTCAACCCTTTGTACTATCATGAAAACAAAAAATACCTTAAAATACTGTTTCTTTCATTGATAGAATTGGTATTCTTTTTCACAAATATCCAAGATATAAAAATATATTTGTACAATATTTTTAAATAAGTTCGAACACTAATTAAAGATTAATATTTCAGTTCTTGTTTGCAAAGAAGTAAATATTTATTTTTTCACTCTATTTTAACAGGTAATAATTACAGGTACCTAAACAATTTTGTATTTCACGAGTAGCTCCTCCAGTGGCACAGCGGTATATCTGCGGACTTACAACGCTAGAATCGTGGTTTCGATACCCGTGGTGGGCAGAGCATAGATAGCCAATTGTGTAGCATTGTGCTTAATTACAAACAAACTATTTTACGAGTATCGTGACAAACAATAAATTGTCTTCATTATTTTTGAAAAAGAGGGATAAACTGTTTGAAAATCTTTTTTAACTTGCTAATTTAACATTCTTTACCAAATATTACTCAAATCATGCCACCATCTAAGCAAAGAAACTCCGCAGGCTCTTTCATATTTTAAATGAGATAACATTATATCTGTGTAGAATAAAATAAAAATACCCGATATTAACAGGTAAGGACATGAGCCTTATTTAAATTCTGATCTTAATATTCAATTTAAAAAGTTTGGAAGTATTATTTATTAACTTAAATTTATTGATTACAGAATCGAGCGTTTAAAAGAAGGGGGATTGATTCAGTTTTGGCAGAACCGGTTCCTGTATTTGACCAGCCGTTCAAGTCCATGTAACCCTAACGACCAACGCAAGGCTAAAAGGGACGTGCTCAAGCCGTTGTCTTTAAATGATTTAGGTATCGCCATGATCATACTTGTAATTGGTCATGTCATCGGTCTCTTTTCTTTGTTTTTTGAGGTTTGCCTGTTCAAAATCAAAAAGAAAAGGATAAAATGTTCACAGAATTCTGTTAACAAGATTTCTAACTTTTAGGTTTCTAATCGTTTTATCTGACTGATTTTAACGATAACAAGTTTAACACCAATAGTAAGGCTTGGGTGCACCAAAATATGAAACTTGAACACTCACAATAATTTTTCATTAAAATATTTTGTAATTAGTAGTTAGATAAAATTGTCATGTTAATATGCTAACTTTGAAGTTTAGTAAAACAGCACCTGATGGTAGTTTCATGAACAAACTTGGATAGAACACTATTTCATTGTTTTATATAAGTGTTTGTACAAAAGTAGACTCTATTCATAAGTATTATTTTTACATCACTGTACAGTTTTTTTAATAGTATTTATGTGATGATGACAAATTCAATAAGAGATAGATGCAAGTAGAAACAGCTTCTGCTGTACGGTTATAACAACAAAATAGCATGATGTAATTACAATATGTAAGTTATACAACTCTATATTATAGTTCTAACTTGGTTATACCGTATACGGCTTTGTTAAAAAGTTGTAGTGATGGGGTTAAGTTTCAAGAATGCTTTAAAATATCAAACTGAGGGAAGAAAATAAATAACGTTAATGCTTCTGATGAGACAGCAAAAAGAAAAAAAACGACCCGTGATTTTATATATATAAGTGGTTGGGATTAACGTATATTTCACAAAAGGAGTGATTTATTCTAAATTCTTATTGTTTTTACAAAAATACAGAGTTAAATAAAAAGCATGTGAGTAAAAAAATACACAAATGCCTATTTATGTATCTGTAAGACCCGCAATTTTATTTATAATACCTTTGGCCTAGAGCTAAAGATTTTAATCTAGATAATCACAATATATTTTTTATTAAAAACGTATAGTTTGTCCCTATTTAAAGACACATGGATATTAAGATTAATTTAGGTTTTACAAATTCGGAGCTTATAATAAATTGATTACTTTAACAAGAAATGCTGGTACTTTACCTGGTTAAAGAATGATAACCAATAATCCCAATAAGAAAATGGTTTTATTCCTAAACTTCCTGAATTAGGGCGTAATTTGGTCAAATTTGGAAGCACTATAACTAATTGTTGAACTGTCCCTCTGTAGTTCAAGGGTACGTCTGAGGGTTTATAACGATAACTAATTGTTGATCTGTCCCACAGTGGCTCAAGGGTTCGTCTGAGGGTTTATAACGATAAATAATTGTTGAACTGTCCCGCGGTGGCTCAAGGGTTCGTCTGAGGGTTTATAACGATAACTAATTATCGAACTGTCCCGCGGTGGTTCAATGGTACGTCTGAGGGTTTATAACGATAACTAATCGTTGAACTGTCCAGCGGTGGCTCAAGGGTACGTCTGAAGGTTTATAACGATAAATAATTGTTGAACTGTCCCGCGGTTTTTCAAGTGTACGTCTGAGGGTTTATAACGATAACTAATTGTTGAACTGTCCCGCGGTGGTTCAATGGTACGTCTGAGGGTTTATAACGATAACTAATTGTTAAGCTGTCCCGCGGTGGTTCAAGGGTACGTCTGAGGGTTTATAACGATAACTAATTGTTGATCTGTCCCACGGTGGCTCAAGGGTTCGTCTGAGGGTTTATAACGATAACTAATTGTTGAACTGTCCCACGGTGGCTCAAGGGTTCGTCTGAGGGTTTATAACGATAACCAATTGTTGAATTGTCCGCGGTGGCTCAAGGGTACGTCTGAGGGTTTATAATGCTGAAAATTGGGTCCAATATCCGTGAACACAGCAAAGATAGCCCATTGTGTAGCTTTGTGTTTAACAACAAGCAAACAAAATCCTGTTAAGCGACACTGCACGAAACAACGTAATAATAATCGAAATTTAAAATATTTTCAGCTTTGATAAGACAAAAACCACTGTCGATATGTATGCAAATCAGACGTCTAGTGGGTTGTCTCGTGATCTAAAATGTCATTGATTGATCATTCAGTCTTCTCTCCTAAATGGACACGAGGCAGAGGTGACTTCATATTTTTATAGTTTCTGTATTTCACTTTAGACACTAAGGGCAAGCTGGCACAGATGTAGTAAGTCAGTGTGTTGATGCGGTCCCGAGGAATATTTGACCATACATTTGAAATAACTATTTTCGTTGAGAATTAGATTCGGTGAACGTGCAAGCCATTCTATTCAGTGGGTCCCTTCTTCTTAAGATATGTGTAGAATGGTTTAACACGGTAGGGGCTGGCGTTATCACTCATTAATTTATTTGTTTGTTTTTAAGCACAAAGCTACACAATGGGCTATCTGTAGTGTGCCCACTACGAGTATTGAAACCCATTTTTAGTGGTGTGGGCTCTCAGACTTACTACTGAGCCACTAGGGGGGCTATCACTTATTAGCTTGAAGTCATGACCAATTACATTAGCATATGGTTTTATAATATGTGACATTAATAGTACCGTTCGTGTAAGATAACCAGAATCTGTACGACCACCATGCTTATCTCTGTCCACACCATACTTTCACCACCTGTACATGTCTTCATTCATATGTGAAACTATAGTTAGGGGTGGTTCTAGATTCCTTCCAAAGAAGTATATTTTCTGGCTGTATGTTGAAGTGCAACACATCTCTACATTGTTCCACATGTTGTGGCATGTTCTTGGCATCATACCAGGCAAACTGTTTTGAAATGGAATGAACCTCACTTGGCACATACCGTACAAGTCGACCGTGAGAGGTCTGTTTATAACATCTGTACAGAATCAAGTTGCAGCTGCAACTATCTTACTCAGTCTCATAGCAGGCATAATCAAGAAGGTGACCGTCATCCGCTTGTGTTGATGATTTGTCTTGTCCAAGTGATTTGGAACTGGTTCCACATTCTTCTAACCATGTTTTGAAACACTTTTAGCCAACGGTCGGCTGAATGACCGGCTTCCATTGGCTTTATGGTTCTTCACATGAGTGAAACATGCAGATGTTTTTTAGGTTTTGTCATGGTTTATGTCAGATGCCTTAAATTTTATGATTCACTTCAAAGTTACAAATTATATAAGATTGTAGGCTAATTGATCAGTCACTTGCATTTCAGATCACTCAAATGATCATGAGATATTTTGTTTGCATAATAATGATCCGGGAAGATGGTTGTCATTATTTCATAATAGTAATTTTGTCAGTGCTATAATATTACTAATTCTGAATATGTATTAATTGTTTAAGGCAGTTTAAGCGCTTAAAATTAAATAAAACAATACTTTATAAAAGTTCAGTAAAAATAACATTTGAAAAGCATAAACATATCTTCTTTTTAATTGTGAATGCATAAAGGCATAACATCATACGGAGTATACTAGAATAAAAATGTTAGAAAAGGAGAGATTCAAGAGAATTACAAAAGAAAATGTCCTAGTTGAAGTTTGAACCAACTACGCTCTGGATCTTTTAACGATGACAAACCACCTGCAAAAGGATATATAGAGCAAAGCAGTTTGATTAGAAAAAAATCGGAAATTGCAAAATTTAGCCACGAACTATATAAAAGGGAAGTCAACGTACTTGTATGATTTAACATCCTAGCTTGCTATTGCATTAGCAAATGATTAATCCCAATTCCTAAAATGCATGTGACATCATGCATTTATATCACGTGTAATTGATCGTTCTAATGTCTACGTAACTATAAACGAAATGAACGAAATTAAACAATAAAGAATTGTAACTTACATGATACCCAGAATATTTCAAGAGAAATTAGAGTTGAAAAGCTAATATAGCATCAAATACATACCACGAAAATAATAAAATTGTTTCGGTGTGGAATATAAAGATATTCAATGTAATTATATTCTGGGTGATAAAATACCTTAAACGTGTAATTTCAGAGTGTAAAGTATTTATTTAATCGAATAATTTTACTTCATCTGCATTTTCTTTGAGATGTTTGTTTGTTTTTTTTTTTTTTAGTTAGTAAAATATATTAAAAATTGTAATTTGTTTTTTATTTAAACCATCATATGTCAGTCTATTAAAGGATTATTTGTAACCAGTTATTAAGTGTTCCTTATCTATTTCAACACTGGGAAATCTGTAAAGCTCTGCATTAAAAACATTTTCGAAACATAACTTAATTTATAGTGCTAGAGTTGCGAATCGGATGATTCTTTATTCACATCCTCTTGCCATAAAAACGTGATTCGTACTTCGGGCCCTTGGGTGGGCTGTATAAGTGACAGTCAGACCTCCCTATTTGATCACACAGAGTAGTCCACGAGGTGGCGCTTGGCAACTGCCTTCCCTCAAACATATTAGTTCAAAATTAGGGACGGTTCTTCATGTAGTCTTAAGCAAAAATTCTGAAGAAAACAAGCGTAAATTATAATTATTGAATGTTGTTTCAGTATGTTTGTAATTTCTAGTTTAATGGGATATATCTTATTAATATCTGAAACTATGGGGCAATCCCAGGGTTCGATTTGTTTGTTTGTAATTAAGCACAAAGCTACACAATGGGCTATCTGTGCTCTGCCCACCACGGGTATCGAAACCCGGATTCTAGCAGACATACCGCTGTGCCACTGGGGGCCCCCAGGGCTCGATTCCCCACGGTTGACAGAGCTTATTGTATAGCTTTGCGCTAAAACAACAACGATTCTCATTGTCAAGAATATTTTTAGCCATAAACCAAATAATATCTTACGAGATTCGGCAAATGTTGAAAATTTTCATCAATCTTCAATCCATAAACTAAACTAAAAAATGCAAAATTATCTTCATAAATCTAAAAACAACAACAGTAACGATAATAATAATATCAAAAAATTGTTTAAACATTATAATTAATAAAATATTATTAATGAATCTAACTAAAGAAAAGTGGAATAACTACACTATTACTTACAAAACGTATAAAAAAACAAGTTGTGTGATTCTATGTCCTGTCGCTATAAAATCGTTTTATTATTACGTAATATGAGCTTATGCGCTTTCATTGTATAAATCACAACTCTGGAGGTGAAGTAAATCTGAGTGCTAAGATTTTCCTAAAGTTGAAATGCTCCTTTTCTTGAAAGATGAAATGCTCCACACTTTATCGGAGTACAAAACTGAGGAGGTGTGTGTGTGTGTTTATCTAAAGCCTAAATCATCTACATTATCTGGCTTATAAAAAAAAACACTAGCTAAGTCTAGCCTAACTCGTTCTTTATATTCGGCTCAAACTGTTTCTACACTTTCAAGAAAATTCTAGCATTAAGTTACATCCATCTGACCAATAACAATACAAACACCTGATTAACAAATAAAGAAAATCTTGATAAAAACAAAGTCTGCTGTAGTATAGTGAACAACAGTTCGTTAGAGCATTTAAAAAAACAACAACAACAAAAAAAAACACTTATATATATATATATATATATATACAGGGTGGGGCAAAAGTTAATATACAGTAACTACTATACAGTTGGTATAGTTCGTGTTATACGGTTTGTATTATACCAAATATTACGAACGAAGACAACGGAAAACCAATTTACAAGTTCTTCAAATACTTATAGAATTACAGGTTTCTTTGTTGTAAGTGTAAAATTCCTAAATACACCATTTCGATTTGCTATACCTCACT
>NW_013668602.1:139219-141320 GCF_000517525.1 Limulus polyphemus
AACAATACGAAGAATTAAATTGTGGCGGAATGCTACAAGTTCTTCAAATATCTATGTGAGTGTAAAACACTTAAATAAACCATTTCAATTTATTTTTTGTTTGTTTCAGAGTAATAAGTAGAAATTAAACTTGGTGCGAAATTAAATACCTGTATGGACACTTGTATCATATATATAACTATGTGAAAATTAAATCACAAATAACTTCCAAAATGACGTAATACTCCACAATAGCTAGATTATTTTGTACTCACTATGCCTCTAATATATCAATATAATAGATACTGGAGACTGTGTTTTCTGTAACGTTTACTTTGAGTCAGTTACTCGTGAACGACCTACCAGTTACATCGAAAGCAAACAAAAAATATGCTTAACAGTACTTAAGTGTAAGTAGTGATATGAGTTTTTACTCAACTGAACATTTATAATCAGAAAACGTCAACTTTAATCGTATATTTTGTAGAAAACTGTCAACCACTCTACAAGATAATTATTGTGATCAAAGAGTAAAATACATACATATTTCCATCTGCTAATAAATTAACGATCTTTAGTAACATTTCCTGAGTGTTTATTTTAATAATGTGCTACAGTGCTTGTCAAAATGTTCTTTCAATCAACATGTACTCTTGTGAATAGTATTTATAATAAATTTTAACTATCTGTGAAGTGTTCGTACTTAAAAGATAATTAAATAGTGCTGTAATCTATTACTTGCATTGGTTAAGAAAATTTCTCTGGAGAATGACTGGTGTTAGTTGATCCTGTAATCATGAGATATCAGAAATTAACCATTTTATCTCACCGAGTGTAGATTCCAGCTGTAAAGTGCAGTGTCGGAGGTACTTAAATTTTATAAGATAATAAACTGTAAACAGTTCAAAAATGAAGGTTTTTAAACTTTAAAAAATGAATCTACAACACACATATATATAATGTTGAAAAACGAACCGTCATAGTCTAATGACAAGTTTAATCAGCTGCTGTCTAAATTACGTTTCAAATAGCATCATTATCCAACAAGAACTAGGTGCAAGTTGTAAATACAAGTTCTGAAAAAATATAGCAAATTTTATTTTATATATTATGCATGGTAATATGTTGGCAGTAGAATAAACAATAATATAATGTTCATCCAAATTAACAGTGCAAGATTTATGGTCTGAGCATGGCTTAGTAGTTAGCATGTTCTCGCCATCATCATGTGTCATCTGCTCGAAGCAGGTTGACTGTTAGGGAGCGCCATTGTTCTCTTCTCTCCGCCATTCTAACACAGTTACTATATGATGCTCCCACCCAATCTTTGATGTTATCCATTTACATATTTCTTGTTATACCTCTTCTTCTTTTCCCATTAATCTTTTCCTTCTAGAGATAGTCTTTGTATTCCATTTCTTCTAATTATATGTCCAAAGTACTCATATTTTCTTTTATTGATAGCTGATAATAGTGTTATTTTAGTTTCATCATGTTTAATACTTGTTCATTTGTCTTATGTTCTGTCCAAGATATTTCCAGTACTATCCTAAAAATCCACATTTCAAATGCTCCAATCTTTTTAGCAATCGCTTTAGATATTGTGCACGTTTCAGCATCATATAGTAGGGTTGACCACACATAGTATTTGACTAGGCTCATGTTTCTCGATGTTAATATTTTTGACATGTTGTTAAATGCACTTCTGGCTATTTCTATTCTTCTTTGTATTACCACTTCGCTCTTACCATCTTCAGTGCTCATGTGTCCTAAATATACAAACTTTTTGATTTGTTCAGTTGATGTTATCTCTATAGTTAGATTGATTCTAGGTACATCTTGGTTCTTAGTTACTACCATTGATTTTGTCTTTTTAGTATTCATCTCCATTCCATTGTCTTTTCCATTTACTTCACTCACTAACTCATGTAGACCTGATACACTTAGAGTTAGTTGTGTTGTGTCATCTGCATATCTTAGCTTGTTGATATTGTTGCGTCAGCGAGGTCACGTGACTAGTATCACGCCACGTATTTTTAAAAATATCCTGTTCCTTCAAGAATGCCCTAGCATTTACTAGATATATGTTAATCTGGTATATATATAAGACGCTCACAACGTG
>NW_013668602.1:141373-143494 GCF_000517525.1 Limulus polyphemus
GACGTAACAATATTAATTGCACCGAACACTACTCCCTTTATGTTCTATTTTTCAAAATATTTTTTGCATGTATAGGTTGAACAAAGTAGAGGATAATACATATCCTTTCTTATGCCTTTCTTGATCTTAAACTCTGGTGTTACTCCTTATTCTACTGCGGACTTTAAAAGTCCAGCAATCGCAATTGATGCTATTGAACACGCTTCATTCTGTTACGCCTCCAGTCGTTAATTAATTTTCCGTAACTTCGTTCCGACGAAACTTTAGCGACACAAGTCCTTTCTTAATAAAACTGTAAAATATAGTTTAGTTCAGAAGCGTGTCAGGGTGCACAACTGTCACCATAGAGATGCAGAGGATACCATACTATCACCCAAGGATAAATTCAGAACTGAAGTATTTTTCGTTGTGGTTTCATTGAAAATACTGTCTTGATGCATATAAAGATGATGCCACCAAATTTGGATTCCTTTTTAAAATATCATCTCTTTCATGTCAAAAAATCAGCCAAGCCTCAAATGTCTTGTCCGTTCTTTTCCGAACGATGTTGAAATTGAGATAGAAATAGAATTGATCCAGTTTTACACATTGGCAATTCCAGAGCTTCGACCTTCATTGACACAATCGGAACCAGCAGAATCAGGGAGCTAAGAATGTTCCTCTTTCTCCATAGACACGCTCTTATCGAAACATTTCCTAATGTTGAGATAGTGCTGAGAATATACTTGTCTGTTATGGTATCAAACTGCAGTGAGCTGAGGAAAAGAAAAGGACAAAGACGACTAAATAGTCGACTAAATGTGTTCTATAATGAACACAGAATGTGACATATTTCGAAAGCTAGACTTTTCGAAACTCATTGACGAGTTCAGTTATAATAAAGACAATGCTAGCTTTACAAAGGTACATGCAGGTTCTAATCAAGCTGTCTTCATGGATCATTCAAGAGTGAATAAAATGTGTCTGAACACGTTAAAGTTGTCTGTATTGTTTCTAGTATTACAAAGTTATGTATATCATTGACAGTGAATTTGACTCGGTTCGCTAGAGATCAATATATCTACGATGGGAAGGGGAGGGGGCTTTTTTCTCCTAACGCTCGGAGCCCAAGCCAATCTTAATCTGTCACTGTGTAACTTTGCACATATAACAATAAACAAACATAAAGATAAATTGTTTCTTACCAACGTGACTTTTATTTGCGAAATTGATGTATACTTTCCGAATTTCATCAAGCTTAAAAATTCCAATTTTTCTCTTAGACTAAAAGTACACAATTGGCTATATGCATCTTGTCCACCACATGAAATTGAGCCCCTGGTTTTAACAATTGTAAGTTCGTAAACTTACTGCTAACCCGCCTCTAAGGAACTTAACTTTTTATAATTTTTGACAAGTTATACAACTACATATTAATAAATATACAACATTAAAACCAATTAGGCCCAGCATGGCCAGGTGGTTAGGGCGCTCGACTCGTAATCTGAAGGTTGCGGGTTCGAATTCCCGTCACATCAAACATGCCAAACTCCGCCTTTGCCTGGTCCCAAGTCCAGGATGAGAAAGGGGGAGGGTTGGGCGTGGGGCTAGCAACTCCACCCCGTAAAAACCAACCTGCTACAAGTAACTGCAACAGCACCTTCCGTTGGCAAGGTGTTGTTGCGGTCCTATGCTCCACTGGGAGTTTACAGGAATAAGAAAAAACAAAAATCAATACACAATTAAAATCATTTCAAAATAATGACTACATGTTTCGACGTGTCACACGTGATCTTGGGGAGTGAAGTTGCAAGAGATAAATTTCACATTTTATATTTTCTTAAATATCACGTGACCTGTCTGTAATTTGGCATTTGTGCATAAATATCAGAACAGGTCTCACTACATTCTTAGACAGATATTCGCCGGACCTTCATCTCTATTTAATAGTTTATAATTATTTTTAAATTTCATTATATCCAGCGATTCTCGAGTATTAGTTGCTGTAATACCTTTAGGTTGAGTTAATACAGTTGTTTTTTTCTCATAATATGTTACGTTGGGTTTTACTCACATGTTCTGCTATAACCAAAATTTCTGTTTTTTTCATTTTTTATACATCTCTTATGTTCGGTTATAAGA
>NW_013668603.1:0-8412 GCF_000517525.1 Limulus polyphemus
AAGTAAACCTACAGACATCGGTCTTGTTTAACAAAATCTGCCTACAAGAAAATCTGTCACCAAAGTACACCAATATTTGATATTTATGTATAGGAGGAGTTAATCTCATTGTACTGTTGGATATACAAGTCTATTACTTGTTTGTTATTAAGTCTGTGACTACTGTTATACTTGTTTAGAGACTACTTAAAAAAAAATTAGAGAATAAATATAAATAAGATAAAATAGACTCAGAAAACCCTAGTAAAAAATTACAGCTATAGGACTAAGTTTTTGCCTATATCTTGAGCTTAACAGTATTTTGAATATACTTTAAGCCAAACAGTAGCAACTGCATCAATTCATCACCTAAATGGATTTACTTTCATTTACTGAGATTGCAACACATTTAACTTAGTTCTTCTCATGAAGGCTGGTCCCTATGTTAAACATTTAAGTGTCAATGTAGTAACTAATAAAGAAAAAAATATTTGCCAAATTTATGAATCCAATTCTGAATAAGATTTTTTCAGGCAAAGGAGCTTAATGAAAGGAATGAAATGATTAGAACAATCAGTTGTTAAAAGTTACATAGCAACAGACACAGCAAATCGGAACGACAGTTTTTGCATTTCTTCTTACTGAGAACATATTTAGAGCTTTTGAAATTATTTCGTTTGTGGAATATTAACTATTGCACTACACTAATTGTGATAAAAAAAAACTTATTAAATCAAGCGCAAGTTCAGCCACTTCTTTTAGTTATGGTTTCAGCCACGTTAATGACTACTAACTAGTTGCATGGCCAGGTGGTTAGGACCCTCGACTCGCAATATGCGGGTCGCGGGTTCGCATCCCCATCCCACCAAACATGCTCGCCCTTTCAGCCGTGGGGGCGTTATAATGTGATGGTCAATCCCACTATTCGTTGGTAAAAGAGTAGCCCAACAGTTGGCGGTGGATGGTGATGAATAGCTGCCTCCCCTCTAGTCTTACACTGCTAAATTAGGGATGGCTAGCGCAGATAGCCCTCGTGTAGTTTTGCGCGAAATTCAAAACAAACAAAAACTAACTATTTTTGCTCCATTGTTTTTAATTTTTGTTTAAATATGATAGAGGAAGTTTCGATTTTTTAAAATATTACCCAAGCATTTTCATCTGATATTTTTTAATCTTTTATTGTATGCTATACTTTGGAAGACAACGAAAAGTCTTATAAGAATTCTCAGGTTTAATATAAAGAGGTTGAGTACGTTATATTAAAACTGTTTACAGCCTCATTATGTCGTTATAAGTCATGTTGTCATGTCAAGCTATGCTCAACACAGCTTAATTAAAGTATTATCATTTTTGGTGTGATTTTTCGAATTATTGTACGATCATTTTACTTATTCAATCATTCATTCTAAAGTTTACATTGAAATATCTTATAGAATCCACTACATACAGACAAATTGGAAATTTTGGGTTAAAATTTGATTATTATAAAGAACACTACATTCAGTTTAACGAACATGACGAAGATGTAAGAAAATCTAAAATTATTCCAAATTATTAGGATTATAACTTGGTAAACCGGTAAAATAACTATATTAGTATTTCGTTTAGTAGTTTCTGAGTCTTATTGGAAAAATAGTTCAGACTTTGAGCCAAGCTGAAAATTTTCATCGAAAACGTGCAATGAAACTTGAGGAAAATACAGTGGATGTGAAATTAAGGAAAGTCTTTAAAACTGAGACATTTTGCTTATGTAACAGTTCATAGAAAATTCTTATAAGGAAAGACAGCACTGTAGTTCGTTTCGCACTGGAAAAGAATGATTCGTGTCTTGTATTTCTACGGCAAGCAGTTTTCTTGATTTTTTTAATTATTAAGTAGTGATATTGTAGTCAGTTTGAAGGTACTTGAAGCATTTCAACAACAGCATAATTTAACGAAAAAAAAGATTCATTAAAGTTTGAACTAATGAGAACGTCTTATATGTTTTACATTAAGAAAGTAGTTCCTTTTTGTGTTTGGTTAAAGGTTTGTAAACTGGCTATGCTTTCTGTTAATATTGGTTTTAAGGTACACAGGTAATCATCTATTAAGACCTGTCTCCAGCAAAATAAAAACAAACAAACACGAGAGTGATTTGTAACACCTTTTATTTGCAAATTATATATATATTTATATACATAAAGCATTATGCTCGATCAAGAATTATGTTTCAGTTCAATGGAACAAAATGTTAATTTCAGAAAGGGCCATTTAGGATTGTATATTATACGAGAAGATAAATTGGTAGGAAGAACGTATGGGTGAATATTCGTTATAAAATGATGCATTTTCAAATAAGCAAATAAATCTTCTATTCTGATCTACGTTTTTAGAGTGCTGGATTTAACAATGACCTTTTCAACTATTGTATGTTCATTAAGACTTGTATGGTGGGTACTACTGATTGGCTACCTCTTTTTCTGGTCAGCAGTTCAAAAATGACTTAACCCTAAGTGGGAAGTGGGGTAGGGTTCACTGACTTGGCCGATCAACACAACTGTGGATAATGTGCTTTCAGGATGATAATACCAAATATCTATTGCAAGTAAAAAAAAAAAGTCCTAAATGTTTTTTGTAAAGTTGCTCAGCTTTCCAAAATCTATAGTTTGTTTGTTTGTTTGTAATTAAGCACAAAGCTATACAATGGGCTATCTGTGCTCTGCCCACCATCTGTTGTAAGTCCGTAGACATACCGCTATACCACTGGGGGCCCAAAAGCCATAGATCCTCTTTCTTAAGCCATATATTTTTACTTTTTTTTAAAACTAATTTCTTTCTAAAGCTGATATTATCAATTCTTTAAAAAGTATTTAGACTTTCAGTTCATAAATTTTATTTCTACTTAAAAGGACGAAGAACCATTTGTAACTTTATAAAACTAAATTGTTAATATGCTTACTATCATACGTTCTCCAAAATAATCATTTTTTTTGTAACATAATCATAGAACATCTTTTTTTCCTAATTAAGTCATTGAACTCTTTTGAAAATGTCTCAACCGTCTTTACTTGAAAGAACTTATAATAAGCGAAACCTTCACTTTTATTGTGAAATCTTCCGACAGAAAAAATATTCGTATCATTAATCCTAAATTATCGTGAGATTGGTGAAAAAACAAATGACTCTGATATCTAATCCTAAATTTATATTTTATCAATTCTTTCCCAAGAGAAGAAAGTTTAATTAAGTTGAAAACGCATAAGGAGGACACGAGATTGTTTTCTATTGCTGTAGATTGTATTTGTAATTGAATTATTCATGCTGTTAAGATAAATTGGTAT
The DNA here is from genome assembly GCF_000517525.1 of Limulus polyphemus. Classification (NCBI taxonomy): domain Eukaryota; kingdom Metazoa; phylum Arthropoda; class Merostomata; order Xiphosura; family Limulidae; genus Limulus; species Limulus polyphemus. Next base: position 3,300 of record NW_013668603.1, read on the forward strand.
TATCAGTCTTTCATCAAAGTTGAATACTTTACACTGCATGATCATGACAGATCATTTCTTTCTCGTCGCCGATTGACTTTTAGTACTGTATTTTTATTAGCCGAGGCATAGCGTCTCATAGAATGGCTCTGAGTTTTTAAGTACAAACTTTTAGCTCATATCTCCGTCATCTCTTGACCGATTTGATATCTAATTATAGTTTTGGACTCAGGTTGTCAAACCCTTTCGATTGATATATTTGGCCACGCCCAAGGTCTCATAGATTAATTTACTCTAATCCTGCCTAAAAGAATTTCAAGTGCTGCGGCTATTGAGGATTCCCTCTTGTTATGTTTAGAGTATTGTAAAAAAATTCCAGACTTTTAATCCAGCAAACAGAATTATTTAACATTGGTTTTTATTTCCACAATATTGTCCTGATGGTTGCTATATACAAAAAAACAGAAATAACTTAGGCCAACTTAACATGTAATCTCAGTACTCATATATTCTTGCTGACAACAATCTACATAAATGTTACAAAAATGTTGCATTAATTGTAAATTTTTGCTAAATCTACAATATAATCCCTTCCAAACAAACAATTAAGGGTGAGTTGTAAATGTAATGAGCTTTATGCATTTCATTAAATAGTCTCTACACTTGTTGATACTGTAGTTATATAGTCTAATTTAATCATACTGCCACACCAAAATCCTTACTCTTAACATGTTAAATGGATTTTGTAGTTTATTTATTGGACATAGCTAGTTTATGATTTAACATCTATATGTACATTACAATTTAACTGGCTCTACAACTCATAAATAAAACCTTACAGTTACCCTTAAATTTAGTTATGCGGGAAACACAGGCCAGTTTTTTTATCTTTCAAACTGTAGTTGATATAATCACTATTGGGTAAACATCCTTCGCGAACATGTAATTTTTTGCACATAATATCATAAAGCCTATTTTTTAAATTAATATTATATATGTTGTACACTTTTGATGATATTGCTCTTCCTATTGGAAATGACAGTATCGGACAAATCTCACTTGACTTCTCTTATTACAACAAACTAACTGTCTAATCTATCTTGACTTCGGAAATAATTACTAAAAGAACTGGCTCATAATTATTGCAATATTGCCAATATTATAACCATTATTATGTTGACATTAGTTGTTAAGATCCACTTACCTTGTTGTTTATAAACTGTTGCTTAAAGTTGTCTTCGTCATATAATTTATTTGATGAAGTCTATCTTGACCATGTCAGTATTACTTGGTGTTGCTATATTATTAACGTTAAGTCAAAATATATAGATTAAAACTTTGACAACTTTATGAAAGGTACTGTTGACACATGCTTGATCAAACTTGTCTTCGGTATTGTTACTCTAGGCATCGCTCTGTTTATTAAACTGAGCCGAAGCCATATTAGCTAGGTTTGATTTCACTGTGTCGGTTTTAGTATAAAATAAGCAAAATTCGTAACTACTTTATACATATATATTTCCTATTTAAAGTCCATTTCAACTTTTTCACTTTATAATGCACTTATCAAAATACAAAAATGATAGTCTGAGCGTTATTGACATAAAAGGAAATCTTGCTAGGTCAAATGGTTTAATAATTGTTGGCAGAACAGGAGATCCAGCTAGGCCAAATGATTTGATAAAACACAGTACTTGCGAATTATGACATTTTTTAGCATGCATTCTTAACAGGATAATTGGAGGTTTCCAGTGAGAAACAATTATAGTTAATACAAAACTGGTATTGAGCAAAAAGCAGAGTTGTTAACAGTTGCTCGAAGTAATCAGAAATGGCTAAAAACTACTTATGAACATTTCTTAAAGAAAACTCGAAATGGGATTACTGAATATTCTGTGCTAAAGCAAACCAGAAATCCACTGTGAGTTTCTTTACATCTTGTAGTCTACAAGAAAGAAATGTCTTTCAAACAATACTAGAGCATTAACATAGAAAAATAAAGGTTAAATTCAAATCTAAACATGCAGTTGCAGTCAATTCAATATGACTGATACAGCTTGTATGATTATATTTTGAGGTTAGGGGTCCGGGATGAAACAGTCTCTAAATGGAAGGTCTGAGTGAGGAATAAAGTAATCATTATAGAAGTAAAACGTCTGATGCGTATATAAAATCTATAAATCCTGTATTGTCAATGGTTCGCAGAAAAACTAGATCTCCATTTGACATCAAAACCCCTTAAAAGCGGGAAGACGAGAAGCGTTAATTTATACTAAGTCTGGTCAGCATAATTTTTTCATTCGGACATGAGCGTTGGTGTAGATGTTATGTGCAACTGTGTAGAAAATTATAACTCTGTGTATTGAAAAATGATTAGATAAGCCTGTAATACGTTTAACGGAAATACAGAATAGGTTTATGATCAGAGATGTAGCATTTTAAACAAAAATATTGTTTTAAGGTTGTTTACTCGTGACGCAAACAACAAAATCTAGAAACTTGCCAGAATCTGAGATCGGTTATACAGGAATATGTACACATCACCTTAAGGTTAAATAAAAGAATGAAATCGATATACACGTGAATCACCTTTGTAAGTGATGTTTCAGAACTTCAGCAATAGATAAGTGGTGAACATTAGATTAAAGTGCTTAGCAGACGGTGGTTTATATTAATTGATTACTGTTCTTGATAAAATTTTTATATAGGTATAATAGTTGAATTGGTTTAAAATAATTGTTTTACTAAAAAAGAACATATTCTGAGCTTTGGAAATACAACATTGTGTATGACAAAACACAACTCCGCCATAAAAAGAGAGAAAACAGTTTCCAGAAAAAAGCTAACAATAAGTTATTTCAGTTGATATTTCCTTTTAAAATTTTACATAAATTTAAAATAACGAAAAAAAAATTATAATTCAAAGTAGTTATAGTTTCCAGATGCCAGTGTTTCGGAGTACGAACTGTACACCAGTATCACAAACCACTGTTCTCAAGTACCTGTAGTTCAACCAAGCTGGGGTAGTTAGAAACCAATAGGTCTTCTGGAGGTTGAACGATCTCTTGAAGGACACTATGTCTTTCTACTAATAAAGAATCCAACGACTCGCTGGTCAGTTCTAGTTCAAGTGCTTATTACAAGCTAAACTACCTAAAAGGTGAGATATGAGAGCTCTAGAGACAGATGGCTTTGTTCACTTAAACAGGAGACCAGTCAACTCGCGGCTAAAACGTACAAATTGATCATCTAATACATTTAAGTTATGGGTACTAGAGCTTCTTCTTGCTGTATTCAATGACAGCCACAGCTATCTGCCACCATGTTAGCGTACCTCCTGAGCACAACGCTCCCGCCATCGTCGCGGTACAGTAGTAAAAAGGCACTCAGCTTGTTAGGTACACAAGAAGGTTCAGGTACCCCATCAACCAAATTAAGCTTATTCACAATGCTTTGAACAGTAGCATGATTCGATGGGTGTTCGTTTTGACCAAAAGGAAAATCACATCTACCTTTACAATAGAAAGCTCTATAGCCTTTCGGAGAAAGGATCCAATCTGACCAGCCGATTTGTTCAAAATCTACATACATCTCAAAACGATTGCAACTTAATGATTGGTTAGTTGCCAGTGAACTCACATTCAATAATTGCTCTTCATTTTCTGTTGACCTTCTGACTCTTACATTTGAACTCGTGCTGCTCTCTAAGTGTTGGCTTTGCCCATATCGTGAATCCAAAGTATGAGGATTTGAAGGAACTTGACTATTTCCAAAAAATTCATGATCTCCGTAGCCACGGACCTCTGAAATTAACAATTTTAAGATTACAATTGGTTAATATAGGTTTTATTCTAGTCTTGATAGGTTCCCGTTTTTTGTTATGTTCGAATTATTGCTAGCTGTAGTGCTCTTACTTATAGAAACATTACTAGTTAGTGCTGTAAATCGATTTTACAAAGAACTCTGTAAAAACTGCAAAAAATAAAAACCTTATATTTTAACGTGACATTTCAACTTGTAAGTCTTTTTTTGCTTTAATATATCCGCGTTTTAATGGTGTTAAAACAAGTGTAATGTTGAGCTATCTAAGCTATCTCTTTTCACACTTAAGACTTTTTTTTTACTATGTGTACGAACTTCGTTCTACGATTGTTTTTATGGTCAGGCAATTAGTGCGTTGATTTACCACCGTCCAATCAAATCATACAAGTCTAGAAAGACTCATATATTATTAATATGTGTAATTCATATTATGAGTCAATGAAAGTAAACTTTCTAACAAACATTATTGTACGGGGAAAAAAAAATCGATAAGTGAAAAGAAGATCCGGGATTGGGGTTTGAGCCCAGGATTTTTCACTTTAAATTAAAATGAAGATTTTCAGTTTAAATTAACTTAACTATGATTCATGCTATGTCAACGTGAGCCATAATATACAACATATTAATCATCATAATCAATATATAAATTCCAAAATATCAACTTAATTCTAACATAAGAAAATACTGATTTTACTTTTCGACAAATAAATAAAAATGGATAGTACTTAACACTGGAAGGGGATAATAAATCCATATTATACACATATAGTAAGTCAGAACGTTTTAAACATTGTTCTCCATTAATAGAAATTCTTTGTTTTATACAAAATTATTATTTTTTATGTCATTTCGATATCTGACAAGTAGTACTATAAATTTTAATATATTTCACCTAAAACCAAAAACAGCCTACCCTAGACAATCTAAAGACTCGTCGAGTTATGTTTTTTTTTCTTTTTATATAACTAACTGAATTTGGCTATGGTTTTGCTTTATCAGCGAACAGCAACTCATTCAAATTCGATGATGAGGAACCCACTTTGAGACTAATAATGGTTGGAGACGGCTTTAATGGGTAATGAAGAAAAAAAGTAATATAAGTTTAACATAACAGCAAATGTACAACGTTTCGACAAGGTTTTCTCATCATCAGGTACAAGAATACTGTAACTTATATTGTTATACTGTTAAACTTATATTAAAGTTTTTCTTCATTACCCATTCAAGCCATCTCCAACCATTATTAACTTCATTCAAAGTTAATTCTTCTTCGGCATGGCCAGGTGGATAAGGCGCTCGACTCACCATCTGA
>NW_013668603.1:9412-48941 GCF_000517525.1 Limulus polyphemus
GAAACAAACAAACAATAATTCTTCTTATTGTAACAGTTGAATTATATGAATATTAAATATCTACAAACCGCATTTACTTTTTTCTTTGCTTTTTTATATCACAAAAATATTCTGGCTTTAATGTAATTTTTTTCAATAACTGGCTAAGAGTCGTTGACAGGAGTTCTAGCGTGTACAATTAACAGAACGAAGCGATATGATAAATAATTCTTAGCGATGAACACTTTGTTTTATATTAGTTATAAGCCCCCCAGTGGCACAGCGGTATGTTTGCGGGCTTACAACGTTAAAAACCGGTTTTTGATACCTGTGGTGGGCACAGAACAGATAGCTCATTGTGTAGCTTTGTGCTTAAATACGCACAACAACAACATTAGCGATAAAGTAAATTCTTAGTATTCTGTGTAATAAAATACCATAAAATGACTACTTCTAAAAATAATTTAAGTTGCAGTAGATCTTAAAGTTTATCGTTTTGAGTTTTGTAAAAAAAATATCATTCATTTGCATTTTTCTTGTATGGGTCATGATATTTTCCTTTTCTTTTTTTGGTCAGAACAGCGCAGCAACTTTTGACGAAATGTAAAAGTGAAATTAATCTAAATGCACAAAATGTTCATAGCACTTAATATGCTTTCTCCAAATAGAACAGCTAAATGTTCGAAGATTCGAGTGCTTATTAAAGACAAATGTTTACAATATTCTTATCTGAAGAGCTGAGAGGACTAATTGTTGTGTAGTCCAAATGTGAAATTTATATAATTTATAAAGTTTTAGTTCCTATAATCGGTGAGTTATGCTCCGACTTTTATTACTTTGTTTGTTGTGAAGCACAAAATTGCACGTCAGACGATCTGTGTTATGTTCACCACGGGGATCGAATCCATACTTTTAGCATTTTAAGCTTTCAAGCTATTATTTATTTGAATATAGTTGCGATCGGCTGTAGTCTCTACTTGACTATATTTTAATAAGTTAGATATCGTCTTCAACTGGTAAACCATTTGACTTAATGTCCGTCCGTTGCTATGAGAGCATCCATTTGATTATAGTTATCTTAAGAGTTCCTAATCTAAACGGTTAGGTTTTCGAAAAGTGAAGTTTCAATAAATGAGATTCGGCAATAGAACATTAGAGTGAAAAAATACTAACAAATTATATAGTCGGATGGTTTTATTCTAACAGGTGGGGCTTGAGAGAAGTAGTTTCTACATGCACAGGTTGCTTCGATTTGTTTGTTTGTTTGTTATGAATTTCGCGCAAAGCTACACGAGGACTATCTGCACTAGCCGTCCCTAATTTAGCAGTGTAAGACTAGAGGGAAGGCAACTAGTTATCACCACCCACCGCCAACTCTTTGGCTACTCTTTTATCAACGGATAGTGGGATTGAACGTCACATTATAACGCCCCCACGCATGTCTGGTGTGACGGGGATTCGAACCCGCGACCCGAGTCGAGCGCCCTAACCATGCCAGGCCTGGCTGCTTCGAAGCTATGAACACTTGTCTTTTGTTTGTTTGTAGTTAAGCACAAAGCTACACAAAGGGCTATCTGTGCTCTGCCCACCACGGGTATCGAAACCCGAATTCTAGCGTTGTAAGTCCGTAGACTTACCGCTGGGCCACTGGGGGGCCAAACACTTGTCAATACTCACCATACAATACAGTATACTTTCTTAGTTACTATACATTGTTTAAAAATACACGGGAATGAAAAAACTGATACATTCAGATTAAATAACTTGGGAGATTTTTACTGCATAGGTCAGTAATGATCATCAGTATCTCTGCCATTAGAAATTTATGACTAATTAAATCCTGGAGCAGGATGTCACTGTCTAGTTATTATCGTAAGAATGGTAAGATGAGGATACTTACCAGGAAGTGTGTTGAGTAAAATCTTCCTTTCTTTATCTTCTTCGTTAAAAAGAACCAGGATTGGCTGTTTATTAGCGTGCTTATGATGACGTCGAGCGAAGCGCATTATTCCTTCGTCTGGTCTGTTTCCCGAGATTGTTTTAACTGTGATTAAAAGCCCTGAAACACAAACAAGAGAAAAGAAATATTTAAACCTTATCCAAAGCATATTAAACTAATGACAATTGAAACACCTAATGTTTCAATATATGTTAGATCTAACCTGAGAGTGAAATATTAAACGTATAACAGTCTACAGTGAGTGAAATATTAAACGTATAACAGTCTACAGTGCATTATATGAATGATGAAAAATATACTTCCCAGAGGAATGACTTACATCCCGTAAAAATAAATCATTACTGTTAAATATTTCTTATATGCGTGAATAAGTGACTCTAAAAATATCTATAAAATTTATTTACAATAAATATCAAACGGAAAGCAACAACAATTTTATCTAAAATTTGATAAAGTATTGTTACAGTATATTCTACTTTTAATAATAAACAAAAGGGCTCATCTGTGATCCCAAGTTGAGTACTGTTACATTTGACAAGTCTACAGAGATGATATTTTGTTTGTTGAGTTTTTCGTAAAGTTATACTTGAGTTATCTGCGCTAGCCGTCCAAGTTTGAAATACTATACTATAGGGAAGGCAGCTTGTCAACACCACCCATTTTTGGCTACTCTGGGTCGGATAGTGGGATTTGATATTAACTCTTATAACTCTGAAAGTGCAGAGCGCGATTTGTCTTTTGGCGGAATCGGACACGCGAACCACGTAGCTTCAGGCTCATAGTTTACAAAAGAGGGTTCTGGTAATCCAGTTTATAGCACACGATTATTTTCCCTGAGGGAGTGCTGTAATTTCATAACCTGCTTTTTATTATTATGATTTAGTAGTCATTGTTATATACTAAATTTTAGATTGGACCATGGTATAAACTATACTATTTAAGTGATAGCCTATTTCTTCAAAAAATATAACAAATGTGAATATTTTCAACTTGTTTAGGGATTTTGCATAACCTCTGAGTTTTTTAAAAATATTTTATTTACCGTGAACCAACATACGTCAAAATGTATTTAAGGAAAACAAAGCTATCGTCCTTTCTAACAAATTTGTTTATTATTTTATCTTGACAGAGTTATTCGTTGTCTCTTGTGAACATAACATTTTGTTTAAAAAGCCTCTTCACGACCTCACGATGGCGCGTTCCACATGATAGACAACCCGGCGAGTATTGTTAGCTATCAGTTCGAGACCTTGCCTATCGTTCTAAGCTAGATGTACCTTGTCATCTGCTTTCAGCATATTTTGTGAACTTCGATCTAGATGGAGAGTCGGATAAGTCTTGAAAAACATCACCATTGAAAGCTAGAAATTGAATAAAGCAATGGTTGCTGACACATACAATGATGCAAGTTAAACAAACTCTTCATAACTGTTCAGTCATACCAAAAGCAGAATCCTGTACAAATGTAGACTTAATAAATAAAGGCAACTAAGCCCCAGAAAAGCGAAAATAATTACAAGCGAAGAGCAAATAACAATAGCCCCCCTCCCAAAAAAACCACAAAGAAATTATTGCCTAGTTTTTAATTCTAACCCCAATTTTTGACGGTTGAATGTTTCATATAATAACCCCTTACTGCATTATGACGTTTCATGATTTGCAAAAGAAAATCAAATATCATAAATTATTACTGAGATTGGAGACTTAAAATGTAATTATTTTTTATAACAATAGTCTACCGATTTGAGATATAAAAGTTGTTACTGGCTATCTAAATGACAAACAAAACAAAACAATGTATCAGCAATTTTCGCAGAAAACTCATGGAATATTACAATTTCCGCCACTGTTTTTTTTTTATTTCCTATACGCTATAATAACTTACGTAATTTGACAAATAAGTAATTTTTGAAATATCGAACAATTTATTTTCTACAATTAAACATAAAATGTAAAGAAAATATTTCGGTAATGCATACTAAACAAAATGAAAACATAAATAATGTCTTATGTTAATTCGGTTAGTAAAGTACTAAAAGCCGAAATAATTAAAACTTTCTATACAAAAGAAATTAATACATTCTATTATATATATATTAAGTAAAATAAAAAATATAGGATACAAAAGTTATCTGTAGGTATTAAAAATTGTATAAGAGATGCCAATTTTCTTTTGGATTCGTTCTGTATTTATATAGTAGCAGTGTGTCAGCAATGTATTCGTAAAATTATTTTATTTATTTATTAATTGTCATATTTCAACTGTAAAACCAGACATAAAAACGAAGAGAGGTGTATGTTACCACGTATAAAGTTTCATAGTAACTCCATGTTAGGAATTTTTTTTGAGCTTCCCTTACAAAATGATTTGATTTCATAAATTAGATGAATTAACGAGTCTTAAACTTTCGATATTTATCTAAATTAATTTTATATTTATATTAAAACTGAAATGTTTAAGTGTATTTAAGGATTGAAATTATATAATGATGTCAATGACATGTTCTATGTCTTAATGCTCACCAAGGTTTGTCTGAGGGTCATTCATCCAATCAATTACAGCAGGCTTAACATAGAATACTTCCCAGCCCACGGAGTAAGCACTAATAAGTCGAATGTCCAGTAATCTGTCGCCATCTTTATTTGAAATCGAAGTTGGCATGACTTGGTACACACGAAGCTGCGAAGAATAGTTCGTACATAAGTTAATAGAGTAAAACACAAATGTTTATAACATGTCGATCTCAACTTTTGCAGAATATTTTAGCTGTTTAACCCTAAAATTACCGATGAAGTTCGTGGAAAATATCTATATAAATATTAAAGCACAAAGCTACACAATGGGCTATCTGTGCTCTGCCCACCATGGATATCGAAACTTGGATTCTAGCGTTGTAAGTCCACAGACATACCGCTGTGTCATTGGGGGGCGGATATTTAGGGAGAGGATTCCAAGAGTTATACATCATTTATACTTTAAATAAAGCTTAGGTAAATATATTCTTGAGAAAATAACAGTGATATACGTTTTATAGTCTAGTTAAGCAATAACAAATTTTCACTATGATAGCACATAGACATTGCTCGTAATCTGAATATTGTATTATGTAACGCCTATCAGTTATTACAATAGAATAAATACCTTATTGTTGCTAAACAAGCTTTATTAAGGGTTAGAGGGTAGAGGTATTATAAACGTTTAATTTTTTACAAATAAGTTTTTTCGAACCCATTCATTTATACAGGCGTTTGACTCACCCCTAGAATAAACATGCTATCCTTTAGTTGTTTCCTGTAGGATGCACAAAGTTAAGGATTTAGTGAAGATAATGAGTAGGACGCTATTATTCAACGAAAATTGATGCTTAAAACGTTACATTGAAGAATGGAATACAAAAGTTTTCTGTCAGAATGAATACCATAGAATTTGCAGTTATTAACCTTTTACATCTTGTCATTCAAGCCAGATAAATAATATATTTATATATATGGTTAAAGTACTATGATTAATGTTCAATTAAAATACAGGAAAGTAGCATTGCAGCTACATACGAAGAAAAGAGCTCCTGAATGGAAAATATAATGCTCTATATTTGATCGAACTCTGTACTTATTAACATCAAACCGAGTTATCTGATAATTCTAAATTTTCCCTGCTATAGCTTTACTTGAGCTTTAAGACCATAATTTCTCCATAGGTATAAGAATTAGATTTTATATATATTTTTAGATTCGTTTATGCTTCTAAAATTTGTTTAGCAATGTCATATATTTTAGAAAGATTGGTCGTTTCCTTTAAACATTTCACGTAAACAGACTTTTAGCAGATTATAACCAGCTCGTAGATCCCATATTTATTTTAGACACATAATTTCTCATGATACTGATGAACAAAATCAGGGATTTTGAGTCTGATAAGTATTCTTACCCAGCTGTATCCTACTCCACAAGATTTATACTTAAACGAAAAAAATAAAATGTAGTGCTTTCATACATACTTCTAACAGATGGGCTCTCATGTCTTCAGACTTCCTCCTTACTATTTCTTTAGGTTTCATCCTATACAGGTGAAACTCTGCCTCTACCACTGACTCTGTGGCAGGCACACTATCCGTGATGTTGAAGTAAAAATGGAAATTATGCCTTTGGTCTGAAAAATATAATATTTATCTTGAAAACAACATATCGACTTGGAAAACAAAACATTTCTTCCAAACTTTAAATGTTTTTCTTGTCATGACTTGAAGTATTAATGTGCTTGTAATGATATACAAACAGAGTATATATTATTAGGAATGTTTTCAGGGGTAGATTGCACACAGTAAATCCACAATGATTCAGTTGGGCTTAATTTATCTACCAACAAATCGACATAATAAATGAAGGTACTTTCTGAGTTTATACTTAGAGAAAAAAAACTCTTTGGATTGATAGGAAATAAAAACAAAAATATTCCACTAATGTTAAAACAGAAATGTAGTTTAAAAAGCAATTTAATGCCAAAGCATAACATCTCAGTTTTATAGTTAATACATTTCAAATTGAAAAGCAATGATAGTTCAATAAACCCACCGTAATTATCTACAGAATACGAAATTAACCGAATCTATCAATAATGTTTTGATTAGTAAAAACATAAGAAAAGAAAGGTTTTCTTTGTTGTGATTCAGAGAGGGGATTTGCGAAAATGAATTAAGTAAAAAAACTTGTTTTTCTTCAAACAATTGCATTACCTTTTATATTTATATATATTAGTCCTGTTACAAACAACTCAAGGTTAGTATTCTTTCCAAGATTCTAAGTAAAAATTCTTACAATTTTGGAACAAAACTGATTCATCATTGTTATTGCACCATTGTATCTGAATTAATTCAAGTTCTGTATTCCGAAAAATAGGTTAAAAAAAACAGATAACCTTTGTAGTAAATGTGTTTACTTTAAACCACAACACAGCTAGTTTGCTTTAGTTCTTAAACTGTAAAAGTTCTCGAAAACAAATAGTTTATTTACCATATACAAAAATACACCAAACCTTACAACCGATCTTCAGCATATTTTCATTGACACGTAAATTTATCTTCTTGAAAATAGTAAACTTACAGTAAACTGGAATACTAACCTAACTTACAGTAAATTGGAATACTAACCTAACTTACAGTAAACTGGAATGCTAACCTAACTTACAGTAAACTTGAATGCTAACCTAACTTACAGTAAACTGGAATACTAACCTAACTTACAGTAAACTGGAATGCTAACCTAACTTACAGTAAACTTGAATGCTAACCTAACTTACAGTAAACTGGAATACTAACCTAACTTAGAGTAAACTGGAATGCTAACCTAACTTACAGTAAACTGGAATGCCAACCTAACTTACAGTAAACTTGAATGCTAACCTAACTTACAGTAAACTGGAATGCTAACCTAACTTACAGTAAACTTGAATGCTAACCTAATTTATAGTAAACTGGAATACTAACCTAACTTACAGTAAACTGGAATGCTAACCTTACTTACAGTAAACTGGAATGTTAACATAACTTACAGTAAACTGGAATGCTAACAACTGTTTTCCATAGTCAACAACGGGCTTATATATATTAACTGTTTGTTTTTACTTTTGTTTTAGCGCAAAGTTACACAATAGGCTATCTGTGCCCTAATGAACATGTGGAACCATACCCCGGATTTTAGCATTACAACTACTTAAACTTACCGCTGACCTACTAGAGAAGTATGTTGGCTACTTTAAACTTTGTTTTTTTGAGCGGAATCCTATTCCATGGAATGTGGGATTTACTCCAAAGAGAAACACACTTCACTTCGAACAATATAACTTTTTCTTTATTAGTGTACAAAAGACGATTACAATCAAATAAGGATTCTGTTAATAAAACACCAGTTGGTATCTGTTTTCTAGAAATTTAATAAGCATCGTGTATTAGAGAGCTTCCGATTTCTAACATTAAACTAGTTTTATTGGTGCTTAGCCATAAAATCTCAGATTATACTAATGATAATTTTTTTTTGATAGATATATTTATTGTTCATCAGATAAAAAATATATTTCTGAAGAAAATATACCCCAGTGGGTCAGCGGTAAGTTTACAGACTTGCAACATTAAAATCCAGAATTTATTTTCTCGTTGTGTACCTTTGCGCTAAAACAAACTCACTGAAATAAATAATAGAAGGCATTACTAGCCAATTGAAAAATACACGGATATTTTAAATTACTAGGAATCTGAGATTGATTGCTATTCTTACCTTTATCAGGAAAGCTTCTGACAATGTTGACTTTGTAAGGGTTTGGCGACTTACTTGCGCCACCACTATCTGCTAGAGCATTATACAAGTCCAACATATACTGAGGAGGGTTTAAATGTCTGTCGCTTCTTCCAGGAGTGTTGATGTTGAATATTTGTAAAAGTCTGTTGATGGCTTCTTGTTTTTCGTTGGCGTCCAGAGGTTGAAGCGAGCGGCAAGTGACCAGTTTTAGACTCCACACTAGAAGACATAGAACGCACACAAGTTTCAAGAAAGCCATTGTGCCGGCTATGTGCCAGAAGAAAATCGACCACGACTTGAGCTCTGTTTTGATGTGTGTTTGTGTTAGCTAGAATGCTGGTGTCTGACGCTCGGTTTGCCAAGAGACAGTTTTATAGATCGAGGAATGATGACTGTACTGTCTACGTTTTTTTTCTTTCTTATGACGATGAAGACCACAGATGTGTAGTTGGACAGACGAAGTACACAGGAAGACCAATCACACAGTTGCCTTCAGCCGGAAGATTCCTGATTCACTCCGGATCCTCCCTCTACCGGCGTCAGACTACACCTTAGCCTGATTGTTGGTTTGTGTCTGTGATTGTGTCAGCCTAGTGTTGCTCGCGTTCCTAACATAACTTGTGTGTAGGATACGTCATGGAACCACACTCCTTATATACAACATCATTCCATGGACGAGCCGAGCCTCATTAGTTCAACTCACCTCTGTTTCCTAATTGAGTAATAAATGCCAGACTGCGTGCGAATCACAGATAACCCCATAGAGAGGGTTTGGCAGGGCATGACTCCCAGCAGTGCTCTGTCGGTCATTAGTGAGGTGATGGATAAGAAGTGGAGGAGGGGGTACCTGTGTGCTTTGTTCATGTTGCCACCCCTCACCTGCTCCTGTAATAAAAACGTTCACAGGGTCTACAACGGGACCATATACGTACAAATCCAGGTTCGCTGCAGTTTAATGTTATTCTGTGCAAGTCACCCGCTCGAAGAAGACTCTATGATTCATAATATATAGCACTACATGAAACTTGTGCACTGGTCTGAAGACTTGGGTGAGGGGGCAGAGAGGGAAACCTGCGGCTACTATTTAATATATAATGATTATTACTTGAAGTAAAATTAAATTGCCCAATAAGACAAGACAGGTTAGGATTTTCTTGAGTATAACAGCATCATGTTCATATGCTTTTTCTGTAAATGAAAACGCAATTTTGTAAAGGAAAATAAAATTAACGATGAATAGCTGGGGTACAAGTTTTTATGAATGGTGCTATTGGAATTTTATAATACTGAAGCTCTCATAAAAGAAATTTTAAATAATTTAAATTGACCACATATGTAAATATTTAGCTTAGATTTTCAGAGTTTAAATAACTTTACTGCTGTTCTCATACCTTTTGTCTGATAAAATTGATAAAGATTGCTGGTAGAAGAACAGATTTCCAGGTGTCTACCTACATTTAAAGAGAAATTTGCGATATTGTATCTTATAACCTGATTATTTTTTTTATAAACGCCAACTTTAAATCACTTGTAGTATACAGTCATAAAAATTGTTCACAGCAAAGTACAGAGAGCACTATTTGTTTTCAGATCCTTAAATCTGAACAGAAAGTGCTAAAATATTTATGTATATAATACATATAAAACATGAAGCTGTGATAAGTAGGATAAACGCAACACGATATATATATATATATATATATATATGTAGTAGCATATACAGCAGAAATACCGTTTAACGACTTCATCAGAATACAGTTATAAAGATTATTCTAACCTAATGGGATTATCAAGAGAGTAAAAAAGAAATATCAGAGATTAGTGAAGAGAAAGGGTATTTTGGTATTACCCATAGCCTGATCCAAAAAGTATAAAATAATTAGCGATTAACTTATTTCCTTATTATTTTTTCTTCTATAATCAGAATTGTGATTACTGTTCTGTTGTTTATGGGCTGTATTTGGTTTATGAGCTGTTTTGTACTGATACATAAGTTAAGCAATGTGTTAAATAACATTAAAAGATTTCTTCTAGTCAGGCAAGACTATATAAATACTACGAGGGAAAGAAACTTGAAAAACTATACGATTTTTTTCATACACTAAACCCGTGGAAGTTGCGTTGTGATATACTCATTTCAACAGTGTACCTACTGATTGCATACGGGAGAATTTAGAAAATAACGACTGCATTTTGAAAAAAAAAGTTAACACAGCATGTCAACATACACACATTGATACAGATAAAGGTGAGACGTTTCTTGTTATTTAAAGCATTTTAAGAAGGTCTTTTTTTTTTTCTTGTATAGCTTGAGATCGTAAAAAATTATATTAGTCATCCTCAAAGATACAACGAATGATTTTCCATTTGAAAATATACGGTGTTTATACTGTACCAACAATGAATACTTTTTATTACACAAAGATCTGAAGTTACATATCCGTTAAGCCGTAGAAAGTATAACACTCAATAGCTTTTGTAAAACTTTAAGGGTTATGCATGTTGTCAGTTCTTCACCTGCTTCTAATTCAATTTGTAGAAATTTCTAGCCTAGTATTATAGTTTAGAAATGTGTATAAATATACTATACATATTAGTCTTAGCAGGGATCTCTAATTGGAAAGTTTGTAACACCACTTTTACGTCTTATAATGATAAATATAGCGAAAGAAGAAGCAAATTAGTTTTCTATTTAACCAATCGTTGACGTCAAGATTTTCCTCAGTGATCTAGTTTGAGCTGAATTGGCTTGAACATGTTAGGAAGTAGAGAACGATTTATTCTGTGACCTATTCCAAAATGTTCCCTTTTCAGCCTAACTCAGATTTGTACAGTCACTGAACGTAGGCAGACATCGGCACAGTAAAGATAAGTCGTAATTCTTGAGGGTCGACCTACGAAATAATGATTTTCGTTTGTAGCGGTACCGGGTTTGTAGAAGTAGGGCCAATACAACAAAAAGAGAATGGTGTAATACGCCTGTCTTTATTATTAATAACTTTGTTAAATTAATTACCATATTAATTTAAATTATCCATGTTATTTTCTTTAGATTAATACATATTTTCAAAACAGTGAAACATTGTATACAGCTTATATATCGTCCTGGCTGAACTTTTAACTGACCGGAAATTATTCCTTGGACTTAAAGTTTCGTTATTCGTACAGTGATGGAACTTAATGTTGATTTCAACATTAAAGTCTCTAAACGAGACCAAAATAATTCAATATTTTTCAAAAAGCCTGCGGTATTATTATACTATTTTCATAGTCATTCGCCGAATGCCATTCATAGCTTATAAACGTATCTGAACATGTATAGTTAGAGTAAGAGATCATAATTCAAAACAATATTTTGCATGGCTATACAAACGCATGTGAGAGAATGAAAGTTATATATATATATTCATATAAAACATCACGTTATATATATAAAGACAAAAATACAAAACCCTATAATCTTTTGAAAGCGATCGGGTTAATAGGGTTTCGTATTTTTATCCATGTTATTGAACCTACGTGCTTTCCTAACATCATTAATTTATATATGAAGAAATGAACTTAGTTTGTACTTGATCCTCTTCGGGACCATTTAATGTGTTCCAGATATTGCATAACTTACATGTGTTGTAAAGTTTATTTTGGAAAATATGATTACTTAAAATTTTAAATTACCTTTTTTTTTAATGTTATGGTAGATTATTCTATGAAATTACTTTACTCTGAAATAAAACACGTGTTATGTGTTACAACAATTAGCTATGGCTTTTCAATAAGTATAATAGAACAGAAAGAAGAAATTGTAAAAATCTATAGTTAATGAATTACACTTTTGAAAACATTTTCATGTACAAATTTCTATCTAAAACGTTTGGATATTTGTATAATCTTATAGTTCAACGTATTAAAGTCAATTAAAAATTGCTTGCATAAATATTGCTATAATGGGAGTTATTCGTTTTGATATTACGTGGCCGTAATTGTGTTCAAATGCTGAATATAAGCATTAAAAATTTGATTAACACTTCATGCATCCAACACACAAGATGAATAATAATATTCAAAGTGTTATTAAAGTCGTTTAGACTAGTTGACTAAAGAACATGTAAGAATGTGTTTAGATATTTAGGCTAGAGCTGAGTTAGAAAATGTCTTAAATAAATTTGTAAGAAACGTTCATCTCTACTATTAAACAAATAAGTCACTATGAGGGCACACATTTAATGTGTATGATAATGTCTATACAAATTCAAAAATTGGAGCTTGTAAATTTCTCAAGACATAGCTAAAATTGGCGGTAAAGTAGGGGGACTTGTCCTAGGTGCACAAAATTTCCTGAGATTTTTAATGAGCAGAGTTTGGACAGAATGTTTCAAAATTATCCTAATTATCTAAATATCTTTTCTCGCATATTAATGTTATTTCCCTTCTTTATCTCTCTCATTCAACAATATGACATTGGTCTGGTTTTGGTTGTTTTTAGGCACAAAATTACACAAAAGACAATTCCAAATCTAAAAATGGACACCCACCTCCGACGATATCGCTGAACGTTTAACCAGCAGAGATTTGAATTGAGCTTTCTCAAGGGGAATGTCTATCGATATAGATCACGAAATTTGGAGGATCTACAACTGACATTAGAAATGAACTTACATGCTTCAATGAATATATTGTCGGTTTAAAAGATTTGACATGTAAACATTGTATGTTACTAAGGCCTATTATTCTCGACGTGTTTCTGGTGAAACGTAGTTCATCTAGGACAAGTAGCTTATAAGATATAGTAATTCTAAATATGGAAATTTCTTTATAGATACGCTCTAGACCTTGGGGCACAAACTACGCGGTGGGATGGTAGGATGTATTTTTGTATATAGGAACTATACCTGAATAATGTATGATCCATACTATGGTGGAGGTACATCCAATCTGGCTTAGCTACTATTCATAGTCATTCCATGTGGTATATAAGTATTAGTTAAACATTCAGGTTATATCTAAAACTAGCTTTCATCATATTTATTTGGCTATAGAGACCTAGATAGGCCTAATTAAATTAAAAAAAAACAAAGTCATGTTACAGGAACAAACAGTGAGGGAGTTAAATAAGACTTATCTCCTGAAGTTGGCATTCTAACCTCCACAATGGTCAATTATATGCACAAATATTTTAATTAAATATATGATAAACAAGCTAATATAAAACTTGCTATTAGAAAAAGATTATTAGAGCCCACTATTTTCATTGTGATGTATTCCATTTTTCGGATTAGTTGAGTAAATTCACATTCTTATTTGTTTGTTTGTTGTTAGCCATAATGAGCTCTATGTGCTATGCCCACCACTCGTATCGAAACCCAGGTGTAGCGTTATAAGTCTTGAGAATTACCGCTGTGTCACTATTTTTTCTTCATTTTAAATATAATAGTGCATATTGACAACATATTATCACAATTTTAATTAAGATAAATCCACATTTTTTACGGTAGTAGAAAGTTAAAGTTGCATTAAGACATAAGCCACATGGAAGTTTTATTGTGACTAAAAACACGCGGTAGAGAGTGTAATACCTGCAGTACTCCGTTAATGCTATATATTATATATGTTTACACTTAACTTTACATACTTAGTAAGCATAAAGACTCAATTAATCAGTAAATGAAGTTAAACTAATATATTAAAGTGATGTTGATGTTTATTATTAAGCCCAAAGCTACACAAAGGGCTATCTGTGCTCTGCCCACCACAGGCATCGAAACCCGGTTTCTACCGGTATAAATCCGCAGACATACCGCTGTGTCACTGGAGGTTATATTAAAGAGGATAATTTCTCACTTATAAATATATCTGGGGAGAATAAGCCTTAGAATAACGTAGCACGTTTACCTTTACAAATATCTGTCTCTGTAACATTTGAAGTAATGCAAAGAAACAGTCTGTAACGTCGGCTGTTTTAAGTACTCACTATTCAATACAACCCTAGGAGCAAAGTTTATATCATCTTAGAGTTATATCTAGTCACAAAATATGTCTTTGTTTGTTTGTAATTAAGCACAAAGCTACACAATGGGCTATCTGTGCTCTGCCCACAACGGGTATCCAAACCTGGTTTCTAGCGTTGTAAGTCTGTAGACATACCATTGGGGGCCCAAAGTATATCTTTTTCTGTAGTTTTGCCTACAACTCCATAGGTTCCGTGTGTCTACAAATACACAAAATAGCTTGACCTCAACATAGAATATATTTTTATTCTTATATAAAAGTCAAACGGTTCAGTATACCTATAAATAATTCAACGATATTCAACAAAGATCATTGTGAAAGTTTTAACTTACCGCTTAGAATGCTCTAACCTTAACATTATCTTTTTCTGTGTTATATCCTGCGTTCAAAGTGTTCAGAAAACTGCTAACTTAGACATGTATTCCCGCTTGAGATAGTTCTTGCAGTTAAAGTATGCAGGATATTCGTAACAAGTAGTAGGAGAAAAAGTATTCCCCTATATATGTTAGGACTAAAATAAACTTGCCCACTGTTGTGACATTGAAATTGGACGTTTTTACTGAAAGTAAAGCATAGAAGGTTGAAACGTTTTCACAAGAGTATGAACCGGAGCTCCAGCCCTTCAGGGAACGTTTCACCGCTCAGTAATATACAAGTAGTTTCAGATTTTTTAAAAATATTTGGCACGTTTATGTATGATAAATGTATACTCTTATTTTAATACTATGAACAGAAATAAATGATTTGAAATGACGTAAAACTACCTCTAAAATGATCATTATGTTCTTATTCCCAATCAGAACGATCCTAAATGAGAAAATAATTCGTTTATAAACTTTGGTAAAATTATAAAACATTAATAAACCAGCAATGCATATTAATTCTGAAAAAAAAAAAACTTATGCTTAATTACAAACAAAGTTATATTTTGTGACTAGATATAACTCTAAAATGAGATAGGCTTTGTTCTTGGGTTATCTTGAATGCTTCAAATGTAGGCTATACCTTGAATGTTTTAAATGTATTAAATGTAAGCTATATAGTGATGAGTAAAAAGGTAGACTGAAACTTTTATATCCCACGTTTAAGTTGTAAGATATGTTTCAAACATAGATTTATGTTATGTCTAAAGACATCATAAGTATTTTAACTGTGTATGAATCAATCCGTATAAAAATGCATAGAAATAATTGTTACACATTATTTAACGAGTGAGAATTTTTGTTTTGAAAGTATACGAAAATGATTTCAATATTTCAGTATTCTAGATGTAGGGTACTGATATATTCAAAATGATTAAATAGAAAATATCATTTCAGAATGGAACACAATTACAGCAGGTGCATTATGGGATTAGTTTGCTAAATGCTTAAAATTCTATTCTTACATAATTTTAAATATTGTGGCATTACGCTTCTTTAACTCTGGTTGCGACGAACTCAACAAATACAGAAAAGACCGTAAGTATACTTTAGAATTATATTAACACTGTATTACAAACAATCTAATCATTTTACTGGTTGGAATATATATATATATAAACTTTAATGGTACGGCTAATTTAAAAGGGATGCAATTTTTGACGTATTCTAATTCTAGGCTACTTGTACAAATCCAAAGAAATGTTGAACTGTTTTCCACTGACCTAAATGTTAGCTAAATATAAAAATATACAGAAAGTACGGAGGACAGTTGACCTGCACAGATTACGACTGAAAACTAGTAAGTTAGATAAATGTTTATCTTTTTGTTTTTTTAAGAAAGAGTAACTACTCACTTACACACAAATGTTTTAATTGGTTATATTTTTATGGATTTTGTACAAGTATTTTAATCCGAAATAGTAATTTTCTCAATAAATGTTCAAAATTGCCAAGAATGACAGAATACTGACGTTATAGAATATTTTAGTTTTAAAAGACTTGAGTTAAAATCATACCAGCTGTTCTAATAATGGAAAATATCTATCCCTTTTAAGATAGCTATAAAATATGATAATGCAAGTTTGTTTGTTTTTGTTGAGGATAAATCTATACTTGCTGTAGGGAATCGTTGCTTAATACTGCTTAATTTGCATGTATTTTATTGATGAGAAAAATAAAACCAGATAAAAGTATATTAAAGTTTATTTGGAACATAATAGCTACAAAAATTACACTACTACAGATGCGCTTGGTAAAAATTTCAACACTTGAATTACAAAATAAAACGTTTCACATAATTTCATTAAAGCTTCCATTTTTAACTTGCTTATCATTAATGGCTTAATACCTTACAAATGCATATGGTGTATTGGAAAGATATCTGCAGTATGGAGGCACAGTTGGTTTTAAGATAGATAATAAAATGTAGAAAGAACTATGAAAATACTTAAAGCAATACAACATATTTACAAGATTTTGACTGAATAACCAATATTTGAAACAAATAAAAAATTTAACATATTTTATATAGCGTTATGCATGATCAAAACTGATGGTTGTTTTAGATGTTTTTTAACGGGAGAAACAGAGTTATACCTTCTTTTTAGATTTGTTTAGCGTTTATTTGAGCCGAGATTATTTCTAAATACTTTCTATGATCCGTGACATAACCAATATAAATGAAGCATTTAAAATTTAGTATACATAGCAAATAAAACAATCCACACAAATTATAATGCAAAACGATACATAATGTAGTATTTCATATGCAAGTTTAAACAAGTATGCTTTCACTTTCATGCAAAATCTTGCAAATAATTTTACATTGGAATATTAAGATATTGTTTCATTAAATTTAATAGACTAAAATAAAAACTCCTGACAATTTTTTTAGTGAAAGATCGTCATATCTGTGACTACTGTATGAAATAAACGTTTCATAAACTAGAAAGAAGCAACGTGTATTTTATTTCTATGACGAACACAATAACGTTTATGATATTAATTTGCCAGGCTTTCAAATGAACAAATGTAGATTACCTGCAAGTAATTCGTATAAAAATATATCATATATATTCTCTGTTCTTATAGATCAAGGTGAGTAGCAATCAAACTTTTAAAATCTGTCAGCAATTTCTATATGTGTACGCAGATTATGAAACTTAGTCGTTCTTAGAGACTAAGATAAGTAGCAATCAAACTTTTAAAATCTGTCAGCAATTTCTATATGTGTACGCAGATTATGAAACTTAGTCGTTCTTAGAGACTAAGATAAGTAGCAATCAAACTTTTAAAATCTGTCAGCAATTTCTATATGTGTACGCAGATTATGAAACTTAGTCGTTTCTTAGAGACTAAGATAAGTAGCAATCAAACTTTCAAAATCTGTCAGCAATTTCTATATGTGTACGCAGATTATGAAACTTAGTCTTCAAGTATTACGATTCTTGCTGCAGAGAAACTGTTATAGAAGAAAGCGTTTAATTGATGCCTTAACAAAACCATACTACATAAACATAGGAATCTTTTCGAAAAGGATACTAGTATTCCAGACTTTGCAGAGAGTATATCTTATGTTTTCCAGCATAATTTCTGCTGTTACGCGAACAGGTTTTTACTGATCATAAGACGTTCTTTTGTCCATGACTCTCAAGAGACTCTTCTGCATCACTGACATGCACAGTCTTCTATAGAGAGCACTGATTTCACTGCACCAGTGCGTGTTGTAAACACGTGGGTGTTGAATTGTACAGGTGCACAGAGTGGTTCTTCTTCCTGAAGAGACATAAGACACTTTTCTTGGTTCTTTTCATCTCTTGGGAAGAAAAAAATGTTAATATAAACATATATATATATATATATACATTACCTCTATGTATAATTGACTGTCAGATATTTTCATTTGTAGCTAAAATAAAGCTATGAAAACAGCATTATTGGCCTTTTAATACAAATAATTTACTGTTAAGTGTTATACTGAGATTGAATATGTTATACTAAAACGATTTCGCAGCTTCAACACTGGCCATACTATACCTGACGACCATGCATTTTGATACTATCCCTACAACGTAGTTTCCATTGCAAAAATTTCCAAAATATACCAGTCCTCTCTGTTGGCTTTTCGTAATTCATCTAGTGTATTATGACGACTGATGACGGTTTCCTAGCGCCCTTCTCAACTGTCGGATCGAACAGAAATTCATAGACGCTGTGTCCGATGACTTTATCGGTAAGTTTTTATATGGAATACCATAAATATATATTACATTCTCCAGTTGCTTGAGCTATGTGACAGTTGAACGGATGAATCAACTTGTGTCGTATTTCTAGACGGAAGATCCTTCTTTATTGTGTTTCCTGAGACTTACGGACAGCTTTTGCCACTAAACTTTGTAGTCATTAATTCTCAGTTGTTAAAAGACTTGCATTTTGCTTACCACAGCTGGAGTAAGATTTGATATAGATCTCTTTCTGGATGGTTCTCATTCCCCAAGTTGACTCATTTTCCTATATTTTCTAATGCCATTAAATACAAGTGATATCCCCGTCTTGGAAATTCTAGAT
Source organism: Limulus polyphemus (assembly GCF_000517525.1). Classification (NCBI taxonomy): domain Eukaryota; kingdom Metazoa; phylum Arthropoda; class Merostomata; order Xiphosura; family Limulidae; genus Limulus; species Limulus polyphemus. The sequence goes on from NW_013668603.1 coordinate 28,139, forward strand.
CTCCAACGTGAACACATCTTTATGATCCGAGTGTATGAATATTTGGCGTCAGAAACGACGGTTACATGCTATTTCAAAGAGAGACAATTTTTAATGGCATCAGACTATCTAAGTAATGTCAAAATGTAGTGCTGATACATGTTATTCCATCGCGGCTTTATATCGACTGTGGTTGTCACGTGACTTGCAGATCTGCATATGTATACTACTTTAATAGAACGTATCAAACTTTTGTATGGATGTTCAATTACCCTGATAGTTTGTGTTATAAAGTCATTAGTGTTGTGAAATTACAAATTTATCAAGTGCCTTTCAACTAAAAAAGCTTTGTTTATTTGTTATAAAACACATAGCTACAGAATGGGCTATCTATGCTGTGTCCAACACTGGTATTGAAACTCGATTTTTAGCGTTAGAATTCTTGCGAATTACCACTATTTCAATGAAGGGGGAAGCAGCTATAAAGCACTTTAATGTTTGTTTCTTGTTAAGCACAAAGCTATATAATAGGCTATCTTTGCTTTACCCATTGCGGGCATCTTAACCCACTTTTTAACGTTATAAACCCTCAAACTTACTGCTAAGCAATCAGGGGAAGGCACATTAAAAGAGAACCCCGTGTCACAGCTATACTTATATGTATTTTTTTTGTATTAGCCCTATCTGCTTCATGTTAGATAAACGTTGATTTCTTTTTTCTGTTTGGAACCCTCAGGTATCAGCTCCTGAGAAAATGGAAACAATTATTTTACTCCCGTATGTTTAGACTTTTCAATTTGTGTGATGTTGTCTTTATTGCCTAAAAACCAGTAAAACAATAAAGCTGTTGGGGATTTTTGGTTCATGAGGAGACCGTTACTTTGGTTAACAGTAAAAAAGATTACATATTTTACAATACTGCATACAGTTCTCTTCTCTAACTTGTTATAATGAGTGTAGAATTATTTAAACAACTTTGCCATAGAACATGATCATTGTTTATGGGATTATTTTCTGTTGAACCACTAATGTCTAATTTGTTTCAACATTTCGTATTGTAAAGTTTTTATCATTAAAATTACTTTCGTGAAGTATGGGATAAGCACGCGCAATTTCAATGAGATTGTTTGATCAACAGTCCAGAACGTTGCTTTCAGAGTTTGATAATAATCTTAACTTGCCAGCATTTTGAGCCTTAAATGTGATATCTGATGTTAGTAAATTCTATCATATAGTTACATATATCACGTTGTTGGTCCGGCGTGGCCAGGTGGCTAGGACACTCGACTCACAGTTTGAGGGTCGCGGGTTCGAATTCCCGTCCCACAAAACATGCTCGCCCTTTCCGCCTTGGGGGCGTTATAATGTGACGGTCAATCCCACTAGTCGTTGGTCAAAGAGTAGCCCAAGAGTTGGCAGTGGGTGGTGATGCCTAGCTGCCTTCTCTCTAGTCTTACACTGCTAAATTAGGGACGGCTAGCGCAGATAGCCTTCGTGTAGCTTTGTTCGAAATTCAAAAACAAACAAACAAACAAATCACGTTGTTAAAACTGGTTTTTCTAAGCCCTATCCCTATGTTATGATATTAGTTAAGCCTACATAATTTGGTATATAACGTAAAGAACACAACAATCCAAAAAGAATTTTGCATACGCTTAGCTCCACTTATTTTCACTAACTGGATATTTCGTGGGGCTACATTGGGGCTAGCATATATACAATTATTCACACAGCTGTTAAAGTGAGAGTATCTAAAATGTGTCTATTTGCAAAAAAGCTTGACTAACACGTTTGATAATCCCGAAGAAATACCTGCAATGTCTGCATTTAATGTTAACTTAAAAAGTATTGGTTACTAGGTATAAAATACTTCAGTATAAAACCATCAGAACTGTTCTTGTAAAGTTATTTGCGTCATTTAAAGCATCGTAAGGTTTAGAAAAGTTAATGAAATACTATTTTCGCACATCTAGCAAACCTACAAGAAGGGAGAAAGTTAAAAACTAAATTATACTTACATACTTTGCTCCATTTCATGATAAAGGAAATTGACATGTTTTTATGGAAGTGCGTCCTTATACTAATTCTTTACCATCTCGAAATGTTCATTTTAGATGTTTTTATGTTATTGCGAATACGACCAACTGATCGTGTTTATCCAGTCTCAATTCATTGAAGTTCGTTCAACACACATTTAAGATTCTCACTATTGTCAACTAGGAATGTCCACTTCTCAGGCATTCCCTAAAAATATCATTGTGTTTCATCACTTCTGAAGTCGTTTTGATGACAATAGAGTACTATAATGTAAAAACTTCAAAATTTATTTGGCTAATTTCGTTTACATGGCCTTTGTATTTTTGAAACTGAAAAAAAAAGTATCTCCACTGACATGCTTTGCACAGTAGTTACGAAGAAGTAATCATGTTTATATTGTTTAAATGGAAATTTTTCTGCATTAGAAAATACGCAACATCTACTGTTCTAAAACACAAATTGAATCAAAGTCTTCATCACACTCACAAGCTTAAAGGTAGGATTATCTTGAATTGGAGCAGATTCAGAGCAAATTCTCGAGTCTTGATTAACAGAGTATCATTGATCTATAACAAAAACTCCCATTCCGGTCTTATTACACAACTTCATTAAGACAAATAAGTTAACTATTAATAGAAAAGTTTCTTAATCTGATTGATGATAATCAATAATATACCTTATTTTAGAAACAAAAGTACTTATTAATAGCATATTTTCACGTTTGAACCGTTTTACCAATGTGAAACATAAGATATAGCAATAAAACTGTGGGAAGAAGAGAAAAATTTTTGTAGACTTCTAGGTTGTTTTGTAGTGCTGTTCCTGTCACTTTCAGTCGACCACCTAAAGCTTGCTATTCAGTAAACTGCTGTTTATTTTTCTCATCGCTAGTTGTTATAAAATGTTAAGGGTCAATCCAAATCTGGACGGCAAAGCAAAGTTCTTTTCAATAAAGCAGTGTAATTCCCCTTTTTACAAGGACACCTGAAGGTTGTCCGTATGATTAGATCATGTTTCTTTTAATGTTCCTAACAAGGAATGTAACACCTCCTGTTGCTCTAAAGAATAGCTTGGCGCCTGAAAACCAGCTGTCCCAGCAGGTGACCCGGATCTTTTTTCTTCTTATTCATTGTTTGGTATAGAAACACTATATTATTTGTGGGCAACGTGTTTGACATTATTGACTTAAAAATAACATTCATTGTAAAGTTCACGAATTCCGTTCAAATTAATAAATTTATTAAGAACATTAGTTGAAAAATAACATCACGTGAAAAATATTTCGAATAATGTTAGAATTAAATCAAACCTACAATTAAATATTTTTCCAAGTAATTTTGTACTTGCTTGTTTCGACAATACAATTGTAAACTTATCACCCAACTCTAATTTTATGATATTCGTATTCTGCATTCAAAAGAGAATTGGAAATCACAACTACACCAATTTGTCGCTGCATGTTCACTAAATCGGAATGGAGAAGTAAAACACTACAGAAAAATACGTCAACATATATAATTACTACTAATACTAAAACGGAAGCTAAATTTTCAAAAATAAACAAATATTGATAAATCCATGTAATAGATTCAACAGCCTAAATTGCATTACGTTTTGCTTATAAAACTCGGTTTCTTTGTTCGATACATTTACCCATTTTGTGGTTTAGCATAGGTGTTTTACATCCTAATACAAGGAACTATATCATATTAATACTATATTAATTTCCTTTTGCCTGCCACTTGCTCAGGCATGAGTTTACTCTTCAATGTGCTCTGAAATAAATGATCACAATTTGCTTCAATGGTGTAATTATTTTGTTTCCAGCTAAGAAACGCAGGGTTCTACACATTCCAGCTACGACCGTCCGGCAACAGGTCGATCAAGTAAACAACACACGATCGTGTCTGGCCCATCAGCTTCGCTAAATGATGAATGAGTAGTTCAAGAGGTCTTAGAGCTGTGTCTGTACTACAGCAATTCCAATAACAGCTGAAGATTAAAAGCCAGTCTGTCAAGATCCTTGAAGAGATTCGTGTATTCATTAATACAATTGTGTTCCAAGTGACAGCAAAGCAAATGAATTACCATAAAGACGCCTCTCCGACGACGCTTAGCGTGGGATCCAAAATGTGTCTTGGCTAGTTTGACCTATACGTTACTCGACCAGGAAAAAAACTCCACCTCCAACAAGAACTCAAGTGGCGCCAGGATTTTCTCATGTCGTACCTTCAGGTTTAACCTCTCGGCGCCGTCCACTAACATGCACAAGTCAGCCTCTAACACTTCAATAATTATTATTTTATCAACGTCAAGTACCGCACAACACCAAAATCGTTTTTGTTGCAATAGGATTCGCTACTTTAACGCGATATACTTGTCGGGATGTTAATAATAACAAGCATAATGAAAAAAAAATGAAATTTTATAAAGACAAACAGGGATCAATATATACGTAATCTAGCTATCTATAGTAATATAGAAAAATTTAATGCTACAAAAAGTATTGAAACAAGAAAGTTAAAACTAAAAAACCTGAGTTACTTAAAATTTAAACAATTTTATTCCTACTTATCCCTACACTATAATTATGTTAGTAATTATGTAATTATGTTTGTTTCCTTTTTATTAGGTATATTTTTGTGCATCAGCAATACTAAGCTGGGACGCTCGTATACCCGATTCGATTTTATTACTAATCAGGATCTCAACCAACCTCCTCTCAAATCTAATTATATGTCCAAAGTAGCGCTTCGTACATTTTATACATTCTTGGCCAAAACGTTTGTATATTTTGTAACAAATAAGATCATTATTATTAAGATAGAATACAAATACATTTAGCGCTGTCAAACTGAGAAATACATGTTACATTAAACATCTACATATGTAATTTGCATAATGAGACAGGTTCTGTGGACATCATGAACGATTTATCAGGACAGCAAATAATTTTATCAGACACCTATAGTAAGATGTATAATTCAGTTCACCTATCACAACAAAACCTTACCAAAACATATAAAATGAAAAAACATAACATAAAGTCATTATAAAATAGCGTCTGTAGCCTTATATCAGTTCATATTAAAATTCATTACTTGGTTGGTCCTTCTCGTACTCTAATAACCTCCGCAAGGAGACGTGGTATGCTGTCGATGAGGTTATTGATGTAATTCACCATGATTTCATCCCAATTTGTCATTAAAAGGCGCTGAAACTCAGCTACAGTAGCTGCTTTAGGGTCGTGGTTAACAATTTTCCGGCTTAATTCTGCCCAACAGTTCTCAATGGGATTAAAATCTGGAGACTTTGTTGGCCATGGCAATCTTGTAACATCCTCCTGTTTGAGATAATCATGTACAGTATGCACACTGTTGGTAGTGGCATTGTCATCCTGGAACACAAAGTTATTGCCAAACCTTGCCCTAGCGTATGGAAGAAATATCGTCTGCATGTAATGCCTGTACAAGGCGTCATTGACGTTTCCCTGGAGGATATGAAGAGCAGTTTTCCACCATAATGAATAGTTGTCCAAACATGTACTGCACCACTCCCTGTGTGTTCCCGGGGGGAAAGACAGTCTGCCCTCATCTGTTCTCCAGGCAAATGATGAACACGAATCTTACCATCAGCTTTAACAAGCCAGAAACAGGACTCATCTGAAAAGATGACATGTTGCCAGTGTTCTAAATGTAAGTTGGCATGTTGTCTTGCCCAATTAACATGGTGACGGCGGTGATATCCAGTTTATATCAGTTTGCAGATAGCTCTTCCTGCAAAATAACCTTGTTTAATCAGTCTCCTATTCACTGTTCCTCTGGATATCCTGGAATGAATGTGTTTATGCCATTCCTGTGGTAAGGTGTTGCAAGACTTCTTTCAACCTTGATGCGTTAAGCTGACCAAAACACGATCTTCTCCGGTAGTAGTTTTCGGCTTCTACCAGTAGAGTTTCCTGGAACAACGTTTCCTGTAGTCCGATGACGTTTCAGGTGTCTGGATACAGCACACTGGGGTACCGTACTGTTCTGGCAACGTTTGTTTGCTTCATACCATCTCTGGGTAGTCGAACAATTTGACACCCTATGACTTCTGGCACGCGACGAGACATGACTCTACACCAAGTATAGAGAATATGGCTAAACAAAGCGTTGATCTGTTTCAAAAAAGATTATACCAAAAGCACACCCTCTTATACAAAACAGGTGTGTATGTGTGTTTTGGTAAATATATACTCAAAACAACTTATAGAGAGCATAATAACAGGTCTTAAACTTGTGGTATTGGTTGTAAATATCCCAGCCATGGCAATTGGATTTATAGCTCCCTGCTCGGCCCTGTTAAGGTCCGTTTATTAGAGTATTTTGTCTTTGTCGATTTTTCTCCTTCCCATCAGATCATCTCTTCGACGGGCCTATCAGGCCTTTGCTTCATTGTTTTCACTTCTCTTCCAGTCATGACATCTCGACCTCTATCAGTCACTCACTATTGCGCACATCAACCACTACCTCGCAAAATAAAATAAATCACCTCATTATTGTGTCCTAATCAAATGGTGCAGAGCGAAGGAGGGTTCAATAATTCTTCGGACACCCCGAATGACAAACGTTTTGAATCATATAACTGTGATCGAAACGATTTTTCATCTAAATATATATATATACCAGGCTAGTTAGTTTAATAACAACTCGTACATGTTTGTCTGATCATACGCTACCTTTTCTGTTACCACTAATAACTACTCCATGCATGTACACAACAACATCAATATAGAACAGTATACAAACATTTTGACCAATACCGTACATATATATTAATATCCTTTTCGGTACAAGAAATGAATCATTGGGACCCCAGACGGAAGAGTTCTGTGAAAAAATTAGAGCGATAAGGTTCGTCATTGTTTCTGTCATTTTTCCTGGAAAAAGTCATTACAATACATAGACTAAACTTCGTTGAAATAGTAAAATTTTGATTCACTCCATATAGACGTATATAGCGATTTAGGTGACTTTTATGGATAAGCTTCAGTTTCGTTCAGTCAATACTTTGAAATAGACATTGTTAATATTCAGACATTTTAAAGGTGGTTTTAAACGAGCGATTTTAAGGCCGCCATTTTGTTTCATTAAGATCCCTACTATTAAGTACTGCTGTAATTAATGATAAGGCTAGACTCGACAATATATACAGCATGGAACACCAAGCAATATGAAAAAAAGAAGAAAAAACTTGCCATTTCCAAAACCAGTATATTTAATTCAAATAAAATATCCTTTTGAAAACCTGACAAAGTAATTAAGATGAAATGATAAAGAAGAAGAAGAGGAAAAAAGTGATAACATTTTTAAATATGTAAGAGTATATATTATTGTTAAGATCATTTACTGAGATTATTAGTAAATACTTTTGCAAATGCAAAAAAATTACAATGGCAAATTTTTACCTATACGGAGCTAGCTTAACAAGATAAGCGTCTAATCTATTATCCCCACATCAAAATATACACTACTAGCTGGAATACCCATATCCTGAATGGAAGTTCTTTAAATTCATGGTTAATGAAAGATTATCTTAGGACATGAAAAGTTGTTTCCCTTATATGTAATTGTTAGAAACGCCCATAAAAACCGCAAAACACGAAATGTGAAACCACAAAGTTGCATGTATCTCCGCATGGACCCAACAAACGCTCATGCCAAATTTGGGGAAGATCCATTATCAGAGGGCGAAGTAGTGGTAAAAAAACGCAAAAGTGACCATAAAAACCGTAAAACTGAGAATTTATATGTATCTCCCCATGGACCCAATAAACCTTCATGCCAAATTTGGTGAAGATCTATGAACAGGGGGCGAGGTAGTGGTAAAAATCGCAAAAACGCCCATAAAAAACTGCAAAATACAAAACTGAAAATTTGTATGTAACCCCGCATGGACCCAATGAACCTCCATACCAGTTTTGGTGAAGATCCATCCACACCCTGCGTAGTAGTTACATGGACGGACAACAGACAGTACTATTACATTTATATAAATTACGTGGAAAACTTGCTATACAATTGAAATCTTTATGAACCACCATTTTATCGTAAATCAAGAGATATGTTTACTTTTCCATGAATGCATCTTCCAATTAGGAATAAGGATAATTGTGCCTTAAGTAAAGCACTAAATAATATGATGTCCTACAGTCTTGCTATAATGGACAAAAAATACCTGTATTTATCTATATGTGTACAAAAAAGTGACGTAACTTTAATAACTACCAGCATTGAATGAGGTGTTGTCAGAACGATACTTTATCATATATTGTGTTCAAACCTAACAAAAATTCTAAAACAATGTCTTGTTTGGTTACAATATTGGTTTTAAATCGCTAGCATTACGTTATACGCTTCAAACCAGTGAGTTCTGAGCAGTCTCAACCATCGCTTCCTCATGAGGTAAGGAGTATTTTTTGGTGCAAGCTAGCAATGTCAATTTCGTATATTCTTTAAAGCTCATAACGTCGTGGGAAACATTCAATAAACAGTGTTTTTGTAAAATAAAACGTACGAACTATTACACATTACACTATTTTAATTGCAATAATTATGTACGCAATAATTTGTCCCATAGCGTATAGAAATTGTTACATAACTAACTCAATAAAATTAACTGTTGTTCAAAACTGCAACTGAATATTTAGAGATATTTTACTGTGTTAATTCCAACTGAAGTATGTAATATGAGTACAAACTTTCAAGAAATCAGCTATGAATATTTTCAGTTTAACCAATCAATTAACGGAATTAAAAAAAAATCATGTTATCACATTTTAAAAACAATTTGAATGTGTTAATACAAAGGTGTATCACACCAGACGTGATCCATGGTGCCACTGGCTTCATGTTTAACACTTATACATTTAGTTCATTACTAATTCGTCGCAGATAATCATTTGGCTGGTGATTTTTGTTACAGCACTTTCCGAAGAAGGATATTCATATTACAATACTTCATAGAGATGAAAATCCAGGGACATACTAATTTCAAATACGATTATTTGTAACAAAGGAGAAACAGAACATCTATATAAAGATCTAAAAACTATTAAATAGTATCCTACTACTCGCAGGACTGGCACTAGTGTTGTCAAAGATTGCAGACTCGTTGTCCAGGAATACCAGCCCCTCACAAACACACACATGAGAAAGTTTGTTTGTTTTTGAAGTTAAGCACAAAGCTACACAATGGACTATCTGTGCTCTGCCCACCACGGGTATCGAAACCCGGTTTCTAGCGTTGTAAGTCCACAGACATACCGCTGTGCCACTAGGGGGCTACATGAGAAAGTGATTCTTGAAAAGTTTCGTATACTTCAATTAATTGTGTAAAAGGTTAATTTGTCCTTTTAAAGAAGCATAAACCAAGAATGTAGTATGTACCTACCAGATCCTGCAGAAAAATGAATGTGAGAGATGGAATTTAGTGTACTTGAACGACTGCATACGAAACGGACGATTAACTATCGACAACTAAATAATATGTTTTCAACATGGTAGATAATGCAAATAAAGTTTGTTGTAAGGCTTTACATTTGTTGCAGGTTTCTATTTAAATGGAGAAATTAAACTTCACAAAGTGAAAAGTAAAACAAGCGTTAACTTTACCTACTACCAAGAGAAAGTATTGGTACCAATTACGTTATATGAAATTCCTGAACCGTAGAGCATGTGGACAAGACGTTAAGACGGTATACTTACAATCATACCTGGAGGCCTACGAATGTAAAGCAAGAAATTAATGTTCATGCTACTCTTTACTCAAATACACCTGATATTACTTGTTTGCTCATCTATGAACTTAGTCCACCACTAGAGGAATGTCTACATACACTTTATGTGGCCAAACATTGGCCTTGCCATCTTTATGCAGAAGCTTGTTACAATGGAAATTGTCGTGTTAGGCTTAATCCTCACCATCAGATAGAAATAGTTTCAAGGGCAACATGGGATTTGGGGAACATTTTCCTTAAAAAGTGCGATTAACTCTAGTATTTCTCATTCAAAAATATGAATTTGACAAACTGAGATAGAAGACCTATCAATGCGCAGAATTTTCCGGTAATTTCATGGTTTATTGAATATTTCATGACCTTTTTGAATTACTAGTTATGTAGGTTTTTCGTGATCATCAAATTCGTTTTCACTTTATAAACGAATACTAGCCTATGTATTTTAAGAGTTAGCTTGATAATATTTGTTTCTGCTTTATTCAGATTAACTGCAGACTATGCACATACGAAAAAATATGTACAAGTCCTTCTAAAAATATTCTGTTTTAACATATTTTGCGTGTCCATTATATGAGCTAACTGTGAACCAAGAAATGTAGGTTCAAACGTAGGAGACTTATATAGACGTTTATAGTTAATAACTTAAAAAGTTAGGTAAAGTACTATTCAGAAAAAAAAGGTGTAATTACAATTACCAAGTATATTTACCTTCGTAAATAAACAGAAACTAACATAGTATTTAGACATGTCTTAGCTATTTCTATTCGGGTTTCGAAATAATGAAGTGCAGTAAAAATAAATTAACAAAGTAAAACAAGTAAGAAAAGCTATGGTTAGATAATGTCTGAATCATAATACACCACAGTACAGTAAAAGGGGTAAAATCTAATGATTATTAAATTACACTCGAAAATCAAAATAATGGAAATTTTATTGAAGAGTTGGCTATGGAAGGTCTTTTTTTATGTTTTAAACCAGATGTGGTGAACAGTATTCATAAGTCCTTGTTTTTTTTTTTTAATTGGTATATTATTTGAGTAACTTAGTTGCAGGTACATCTTTTAACACTGAAACGGTAAGAAATAATGCCAAGAGAAATGGCACTATGCTTTCTACTAGTGCAATCTGCTCGGCCCGGCATGGCCAGATGGTTAGGGCGCTCGACTCGTAATCTGTGGGTCGCGGGTTTAAATCCCCGTCACACCAAAGATGCTCGCTCTTTTAGCCGTGGGGAAGTTATAATGTGACGGTCAATCCCACTATTCGTTGGTAAAAGAGTAGCCCAAGAGTTGGCGGTGGGTGGTGATGACTAGCTGCTTTCCGTCTAGTCTTACACTGCTAAATTAGGGACGGCTACCACAGATAGTCCTCGTGTAGCTTTGCGCGAAATTCGTAACAAACCAAGCAGTCTGCTGTGTTACTCAAAACGACCCCTACCCCTATCTCCTGCTATCTCAGAGATAAGTCTGAGATTTTATAACGCTAAAAATCGGGTTTCAATATTCGCAGTGGGCACAGCACTGATGGTTGATTGTGTAAATTTCTCGGCTAAGCATCTTATTGATGGAAGAAATTAAAACATTCTTCCTTATAACTTCACATTTTTTAAATGTGTTGTCTCAAATGCTGCAGTGATAGTTTAGAGGCTATTTATGCGATTTTAAGACGATTGCACTATATGAGTTTGTTCTTATCTAATTTATTAAGGAAACGACGTTAAATGGAAAAACTGAGCAGTTTCTTGAAAAAAATATGGAAAACAATATTTTTCATAAAAGCAAAGAGGTTACCTATTGATGTAAAATTAAAAAGAAAACTTCTGTAAAAGTGAAAACGTGCTTATATCTCACAGGATTCTGAAAAGAAGCCTTCTCAAAACATCACGCAATATGGTCGACACAATATTGTAGTTTACTACAAGCTTTATAGATATTGTAACTGTATTTAGGAAAACAAAATACTGAATGCTGGATGGTTAGTGTACCCTAACTGCCAATACAAAGGTACGTAGTTCACAACCCACTGCCGTAAAAAGACGCTCCGCACTTTGAGGTCGTAGATGTGTTATAAAAGTGACACCAATTCCTGCTTTTCAGTCACACGAGAATGGCTCGAGAGTTGGCGGGGGTGCTGTTTAGTATAAGGAGTTCATAATTAAGGACGAGGACGGCTATACACAGATAGCCCTTTTTTGTAATTGACGTGAAAAATCTAAAACAAAGAAACAAAACTAACCACCTGCACGTAAACACGGCAACAAAACTGACCACCCACAAGTAAATTTCTTTATTCTATTTGACTACAAAGTGAGGAAGTAAAAATGTTTAATTTCTGACATTACGTCTCATCAAACTCGCATGAATGAAGTAAGAGTTTGATTAGCTTGCCACTCCATTGCCATAGATAACTACCCCCCCCCCCCCAGTGGCACAGTAGAATGTCTGCGGACTTATAACGTTTGTGCTTAGTTGCAAACAAGCCATAGATATTGATTTTTTCTTAATTTCGAAACGTTATACTACTGAAAATCAGAAGACATTTTTAAGTGGAGAAAAAAGCAACCACGAATCCTTGAAATGTTTGTGTGATCTCTATTTTACTAAAATTATCAATATCACTTACATTTGGACGAACAAATAGTGTCATTGTCATAAACTGAGGCTTATAAATGAACATAGGTGAGCCTCATTTATAGTTTCGAGGTGTAACCAGTACTTTAGTTGATGATGTCAGAAAAACACGCAGGCTCAAGAAATCAATTTAATACAAAGAAACGAGAATAGCCTATATCCCGAGCACTTTCGAAAGGTTAACATTTCTTTTCCAGTCAGCACCTTAACCTGGATGGGCTAAAAAAAAAAGAATTTCATTATACGTAACAGAGTTTTCCAGGCCTACGGAAGTTCTTTAAAAAGAAAAGAAAAAAGAGGCCATTTAAAATGGCATTGTTTTCTCATACCCTACAGTTATTTCTTTTTCTTTTGTTTGTAGTTGAGCACAAAGCTACACAATGGGCTATCTGTGGTCTGCCTATCATGGGTATCGAAACCCGGTTTCTAGTGTTATAAGTCCGCAGACATACCGCTGTGCCACTGGCGGGCTCATACACTTAAGACACTATATTTTCTTATATTTCGATCGTTTCTAATTTGAATTAACTAATATAATGAAACAAAACCAAGTTATTTCTGCGAACGCAATTGAAAAACTATAAACCACCAAGTTGACCTAAAAGTGTTCGTCATACCTATTTTATAACCTTAAGTCTAAAAACTAAAGGATAAAAACAGTGAATTCCCGCCCGACTTCTAGTGTTTTTGCAACGTGTACTATTATATGGTAAACGTATACGTAACCACGTCCTTTTAAACTTTATATGTACAGATTAAGAAGAGTACATTATTTCTTCTGAAACTGCAGCTAATCAGTAATTCATTCTTTACAATTTCGGTAGAAATAGTGATGATGTCGTGTCATTAACCTGCCAGAACGATTCCTTGTTAAACGTTAATAAAAATAGTGTGTAAACCGGTCTAAATTCTGTTATCATGATAGCCGTGAGTATAAGAAATATCCACTTATAAATGCAAAATACATAATACAAGAACTTAACTAATCTTGTTAAATATCCCGAATATTTTTTTTCGAATTAAGTGTTTAAAGAAATGAGAATTCAGTGGTAAAACTGTTCATTTTGTTTTTGCAGTGGTTCCTAAAATTTGGTTATTATTCTTTTCACGATAAACCAGAAGCGTTCTAAAATCAGTGATACAGGCAGATTTAAAAAAAAAGTAACTCCTTTATTGTTAGAAGGTTCACTTAGTAAGAAACTATTCAATGTTTTTATAAAACAATATATGCCTGAATCTTTTGTTATGTAAAAACGTAAAACTAGCTTATAATTTCGTTATGTTAACATCGTTTTCTAGGATCTAGACTCTTCACCCTAGAACAACATTGCTTTTCAGCCAATGAAGCGCAAGTTTGGTTCTTATTAAGCACAAAGATATACAATAAATTGTCTGTGCTCTTCCCACCACGGGTATCGAAACCCGAATTTTAACGTCGTAAACCTGGAAACTTCCAAAGAGCATTTGATGGGCATGAAGGTCATAGCGGATTACTGACAGTACAGAGCAAACCGTGGGGAAGAGTACTATTAACAAGTTATAAACAATTTGTTTAATTGTTTGTTGGGGAACTCAAAACTACACAATGATATATCTGTACGGTGCCCAGTGCGGTGATTGAGCCCCGAATGTTAGCATTATAAGTTATCAAGCTTACTGCTAAGCCACTGAGGTATTTTCCAGAATAAAGATGCGAATATAACAACCCAGTAAAAGATAAGATTGGTCGATTGCTGCAATTCTTCAGGACAATATACCTAAGAGCAATATTTTTGCTTTAATAGTAGAATATTTGATTGTTTATTGAAACTACGTTAACGTGTTAAAATGTTTTTATATGCTAAAAATAAAACTGCAATTGACATAATAACGTTATTATTTAAAAGCTGAGATAAATAGAGGTTTTATCTTATTTTATTTTATCAACTAAGAAAACAAACTATACACTAAAAACACTCCTTAAAATAACATGTACTTTTCTTAGTAAATAATACAATTGCTATAAAGATAACATGCTATTTTCAAGACGTTAGAATGAAATATTGTCTCCAGAGTGATAGAAAACACTCAAAATAGACACTATAGAAACAGTTTTCATGCAGTGTGAAGTAATGACACTGCATACGTATTTAAGTTACCAATGCATGAACTGAATAACCACTAATTATCTTTAATTTTCACCAGTTGCCATTTCTTAATTTAGGTTGAAGATATAATAATTCAACTCACCTAAGCACACAATGAAATCGGTCTTGTTCTAGATGGCTACATCCTCCAATGCAGCGACCCACGTCTATTTCCTGAAAACGAAATTAACTGAATTAATTTAACATTTCAAAAGCATTTTTTATTCAAACCAAAAAATATTGATATATCGTGGTTTCTACAGTTAAACCACGATATTGATATATCGTGGTTTAACTGTAGAAAGTTCATAAACAAAATCAAAAGATCTTTTAATCCTCTCCGTTTCGAGGAGTTTCTTTGAAAAAGATTAAGTGGAAAATACAGATCTACTGGTTCATCAGAGACAGGAATGAAACTTAGCTTAGTTATTTCTCTCCTGGAGATGCTTCTTATTTTACACGTTATATTTATACGAATACAGTTATATAATTCCACACTTGGATTGGCCCTACATAATTGATTTAAATCGATTTTGTATATTCCACACTTCGTCGTTAATCTTGGACAATGAGATATTAAGAGTGCAAAATCAGGCCCCTTTGAAGTAAACTACTTTTTTATGTCAAACATACTGTTTGATACTTTTCACATGATATATGTCCAGCTTATCTCTCTTTGGTTAACTTGTGTTCAGAGTTACTGATGAGGAGTGGAATTCTCCGAAACTAATAAATCCCAATAACACACGTTTATCAAAGTGTAGATCGAACTAGACCTACCTTGAATTTAGACTTCGAAATTAAACAATTTTCGGAATACTAAGTTTATTTATTATACTTATGTATTTAATGTTTGTCTTGTTTTTGAATCATCACAAGTAGACTATATTAAATCAGGTATTCTAGGATAGATAATATTAATGCTACCAACTGGTTCTTCGTAAAAGAATTATTAGAACAATTATATTGTCTCAAAGACTGTTTTTACTTCATAGCATAAAAATTGTGTTTGATGATTGTGGTACATTTAAGAATAAACTAAGGCTCACGTTTCTGTTTCACTAAAATATATAATTTTGGTATTTAGAAAGTGTGTATTATAATATTTCAAAAAGAACGCCTTATTTTAATGCTTCGTGTTAGTAAAACATTAATATTGAAATATGTTTGTTGTGGCGCGTAAATAAGAATAGACACATCAAATATATAGTTAAATATATGAGGTTGTAAATGTTTCAGGCTCGACGCACATTTGCGAAGGACTAACAATGAAATCCTACAATCAGATCAATCTGTTTTTTTCTCTTACGTTTACATTTACTTTTCAATATATGGGAGCGTCAAAAATCTAACAAAATATTAAAATTTTTTAAAAAACTTAAAAATTATAATGATTAACAGAATAACTGAATTTCCAAGTTTAGCTTTACTGTTGCTACAGCATGCTGCCAAACAATTTTATGAAGAGGGTCTATACAACAAGAGAATTTATTTCCTGGTATGCCTAATGTGGACTGAACATACATCGCTCTTGCTATAAAAGTTTTTAGAGGGCGTTCATAAATATGAAACTTGTCATCAGCTTAACGATGTTTCATTTGTAAACTACCAGGTAATGAACGCTGTTTCACCTCAGGCTAAACTGGAATGATGCCAGTCCAAGAATAAAATTGATTTGGTAATTCATTCCTAAACATTAACGTCATCACCACTTGTCGACGGTTTCATCTCCTCATCTGGACTGACGTGATTTAGCATAAGAAACTACATGCTAAAGAAGCGCTACAACATGAAGATTTAATAAAGTCGAACCATTTGTCAACGGTTTCATCTCCTCATCTGAACTGACGTCATTTAACATAAGAAACTACTTGCTAAAGAAGCGTTACAACATGAAGATTTAATAAAGTCGAACCATTTGTCAACGGTTTCATCTGCTCATCTGAACTGACGTCATTTAACATAAAAACTACTTGCTAAAGAAGCGCTACAACATGAAGATTTAATAAAGTCGAACCATTTGTAAACGGTTTCATCTCCTCATCTGAACTGACGTCATTTAACATAAGAAACTACTTGCTAAAGAAGCGCTACAACATGAAGATTTAATAAAGTCGAACCATTTGTAAACGGTTTCATCTCCTCATCTGAACTGACGTCATTTAACATAAGAAACTACTTGCTAAAGAAGCGTTACAACATGAAGATTTCATAAAGTCGAATTTCCCTAATTAATTCCAACCTATCTTGAATTACTAAAACGTCATTCTTTTCCATATGTTAACTAATGGTTTAAAAAAAATTCTTTAAATTAATGAAACTCGGTAAAGTAAAAAAAGTAATGTTTACAACTCTTTGTTATCGTTACTTGTATCGAAAAAGTTACAAATATAAGATTTATCGCTGAGACACCATGAGTAGCATATTCGTAAATAAAGACATATTTGAACATGAAAATTTATCATTTGTGTACATACACGAAGTGTTTCGTTCCAGTAATGCATATTCATTTAAGATTTGTGATCAACAATCCTGCTGCTTTGGCTGCACCAGTCGCTAGATTAGTTACAAAACAAAAAAAGGCTATTATTTCTGTGGGACAGATGAATAGGATTGCAAGATGATCTGTGATCAATTAATAGAAAATAGTAATGGCAGCTATAGCAGACTTAAAAGATATTTAAAAGAATTGAATGTACATAAGTCACAAAATGTATTTTTGATTATCTTACTCTAAGATCGATTCGTTTTGTTCAGTAGTCAGCTTATTATAACATATAAGTGTTAACATCAAATCTTCAATCGTTTAATCATGAAACAAGTTTTGAAAACATCACTATAATGTTAAAATAATAAAAACCCATCAATGCCTTAAATTTACTAACTACACCAAAAGTTTTACATACAAAAAATTACATTAATAGGAGTTAATGTTAAAAGTGTTGTATGACGAACATTCCTTCATCTCACTGGAGGGGTGCGCGAAGCCTGACCAAGGAAGAGTGCGTTGCTCCGAGAATGAGAAAACATAAAAAAATTGAAGAAGGCGAGACCTCAAAGTACTGCTTAATGATTCTAGTCTCACCTTACCACTAGATAGGCAAATATCTGGGTAGACCTGCTTGGTGCACAAGTTCAATATGTATCTTTCTATCATCAATAAAGGTGTATTCGATGATGTTATCGACCAATTTATTCCAACGGCTTAACTGATCGAACTTCGAATAGCAAGGCTCATCTCGCGCGTTTGTCGGTCCTATTATCGCCATATCTGTCAGCCAAAACATTTCAACGTTAAGGCTAATAAAATGTCATACTTACAATGTATTGAAATTAATGGTATTTACGACAGTGTACTTGAGTTAATTGTTTTTGCGTAACTCTTGCAAATGTGAATGAGAAAACTAAATATTCTTCTGCATAACAAATTCAGAAGTTTACATATTGATAACATAATTCTTTTAAAATCAGATGACGTGAATTTCTCCTGAATATCTGATGTGTCGTTCAGGGAAATTTTTAAGTAATTTTACGGGATTTACAGAAATGTTGCTTTCAGGGTGCACGTGTAGCCTAACTTCAGGTGAAATATCATAATCATGTGATATTTTCACAGAGAAAGTTGCAAGAATGTAAGTTTCGGTTTATAAAATAGAAATAAATTCTGAAATGCACGACTGTCAAAATTGACCATTTTGGTTATCATTATGGATCTAATATACAAGAAAGCACACTAAATAAAAAATCTTCATGTAATTAGCTTAGTATTCATCAAAAGTTCGTGCAAATAACAGGGCAATACCAATACATTTTCACTGTTCGTTTTCTAAACTTCTGTCCAAATATGTACATTTGTTTTGTAAACAAAAGTAATTTCCGCAATATATTAAAATACACGAATTGTTTCTAGCCCTGACTGACTGTAATAAACATTGAACCTGAGAAATGGCAAGTGACAATGTAGTAGCAAATCTTCTAGACAGGATTTTTCTTAATATCATACAATGGTTTACTATAGCCTACCTTTACTCCTTCTTCGGTCATATTTCTTGTGTCATTCCATACGTGTTCGTAATATAACTCTAGAAACTCCATTCTGTAGCAAGGCTGCGCACATTGGCACTCTTCAATCACAGGGACGCATGAAGCTCCTGTGGTGCAAACAGAATGTCAATATAAAGAGTACCGTGAACTTTTACTTTAGGCAAAAATTATATATTTTGAAAGGCGAAAATGTTCACAGAATAATAATGTAATGAAATAAGAATTTTAAAAAGAAGAACAATTTGGTTTTATTAAGATAGAAGAAAATAACTTTATGTGAGTTAAGAAGTAAGAAAAAAAGTTACACGAATTATTACTTCTTTACTTCTAAGCGACACGACATTTCAAGTGAAATTGTTATATAGTTTTCAAAAACAAAAAAAAAGCAAGCAAAACGTAAAGAATCTAGTTTTGGAGTTTTGTAAGATTTATGAGCGTGCGTATGCACGTGATCTATGTTATAAGTTTTTAGTTTGATTATTGTGTAAGTTTTTCATCCCAAGGCACCTTTTAAGATAGAGATATGCCCATCATGAAAATGTATTTCCCGGAAAATTTTCAATAGGTCAACATATAATAAGGCCCACAGTGACACAGCGGCATGTCTGCGGACTTACAACGCTAGAATCCGGGTTTCGATACCCGTGGTGGGCAGAGCACAAATAGCCCATTGTGTAGCTTTGTGCTGAATTACAAACAAACATATAATAAGTGGAAAAAATCACTGTAAAACATTTATCTCCAATGTAACGTACTATGCTATCTATGTTCACTGACTCTAGTTTGTCTGTTTGTTGTTTTTTTTTTGCTCATAGTTAATGTCACATAAAACTTGTGGTTAGTTCAGGGAACTGCGACCCTGTCTAGGAAACTTTACATTTTAAACGTCTAGCTTTATGATATGTACATATGTATCTTAAATAAGTTTACTATTATTTTGTGAACAAAATTCGACATTTTGTTTACATAAAGTCCAATTTCAGAAAGTCATACTCACCATTAGGGCCATTAATGCTAACTGTTCTATTCCGAAGAGGTTTACAACTGTTCCCTAGATTATAAAGAAATAGCTTTTAATAAATATTACTTTGTTACTAGAAGAACAAATAGTGTTCAGTGCCATAAAATACTTGAGATTTGTGTAGTGAGGACAAAAATGGTACTAACCCAATGTTTTGGTTGCAATATATTGTGTGAAATAAGTATAAACACTAAATAGTTCTATCAACTTACCTACAAATAGTTTTCTTACCTTTTTTTAGTTTTTCATCTCGGTTTTGGACTATATTTGCTACTTGTTTATTTTTAAGATATAGTTGTACAACTCAGGTTATTGCTCATCCGATTTAGCTTTAGCAAATATTCCAAACACGAGATGTCAAGAAGTGCAGAATCAATAAATTAGGACATAATAAAATAATCCAAGGAGCCTTTAACTTTCAGGAACGTTAAAGGCTGCAAACTCTTAGATGTTTCTATGGACAATAAATGAAGAAGAGATAGAATAATCTAAGCAACCTCTAAATGAGATCAAGGGGTTCTCGGCTCCCAGATGATTGATATTAGCAATAAACTAAAATTTAGTTTAACAATACAAGCAACCTCTGATCTCTAAGATAAAAAAATAAAAAATTCTCAGATGCTACCATTCACAATAGATTAAGATGTGGTAAAACAATCCAAGCAACCTTTCACCTTCAAATGAAGTCAGTAAGTGCAAACCTCCTGGATACTAGTGACCACAAGAGAATAAGATTGTAAGCAGTTTCTGATCCACATAATTAATGTATTTGTAAGTAGCTTTGGTCATGGTGAAAGCCTCAGATGTGGTAAGTAGGCATAATTGATGAAGATTTGATGTCATAAATGAAATCGATTTTGGCGCTAAAATAGACTGGAAATACTGAGCAAATGACATGTTTATATAATCCATGCACATTCGTTTATTGTAGTACCTAGAGGAGACACCTTTATTACTAGATTATCAAAAATATTACAAAGATGAATTTGTATTTACATTTTATATATTGAAGTCAAAGCTACTAAGGCTGTCTGCCATCGTCTCTAATTTTGAGCTATGACCTGAGAGAAAGCAGGCAGTCGGCAGGACCCTGCCAATCGCTACCCATGCTAAATGATTGAATGTCACCCCTGATGATGACAAAACCTTGTCGAAACGTTGTACATTTGCTGTTGTATTAAAGTTT
>NW_013668603.1:49859-64484 GCF_000517525.1 Limulus polyphemus
TTATTAGTCTCAAAGTGGGTTCCTTGTCATCGAATTTAAACCCCTCATAAAGCTTAATATTTTTTGTTATCCACGGATTCGAACCCAACTTGCTAGCTCCGAAATCTAGAGCTCTACAGCAGAGTGTAAAAAGGCAAAATCAACATTTGTGCTGGATCTAAGGTAAATACAATATCTGTAGATTTTTTCTTTCTCGTTTTTGCACTTTTCAACTCCAATTGCGTCTTAAATATTAAAATGCTCAAATATTTATGTATTTTTGTTTTCAGAAGAAAATGGGTTTCGGCGATAATTTTAGAGACCACTAATTTGCTTAATTTAGATATAATTTAAGGCCTTTCTATATTTCTTTGTTATTGTTTTTACAATATAAACTTCAGTGGGGTATTATTAAATAATATATTTTCATTCATGAATTCGAAGTAATTAGTTAAGAATATTTTCAATGCTCATTGGCAGATAAATTAACGATCCTGTTCACATATTGAAATTGACTTTTCTTCCTAAAAAGTACTCTTCTAGTTTATCAGAAAAATCGGAATGATAGAAGTGTCCCCCGTTAGGACAGCGGTAAGTTTACAGATTTACAACACTAAAATCCGGGGCTCGTTTCCCCGCGGTGGACACAGCAGATAGCCCAATGTGGCTTTGCTCTAAAACATCCAAACAACTGTGATAGAAGTTCTGGGTAAGCTTGTAACAAACCTGCACTAAAATTATTAAAAATACGATTAAATTGAGGAATTTTAATTACGAATTTTCCAACAACTTTCAACATGACAAAAAAATATCTGGCAGGTGTAATTGAATCTATTGAAAATTATACTTTAAACTGAACAAAAGTATACATTAACACAAAGTGCGCATAGCTTATCATTTGTATAATTTAAAGCTTTTCAGAAATACATAAATACTACTTCCAAAAGCCAGAGGTATGGCACGATCTGGCGTTAGAGCACCCAACTTATAATTTACGAGTCGCGGGATCGAAACTCAGCACCGAACGTCCTCACCTTTTACCAGGGGGGGTGTCATAAATGACGGCCAATTCCATTATGTAATGGTAAAAAGTAGCTGGAGAGTTTGGCGATGGGCGATGTTGACTAGCTGAGTAGTCTCTAGTTTATCGCCTCAAAATTATGAACGGTTAGTGCAAATAGTCTTTTAGTAGTTTTGCGCGAAATTCAACAACAATAACCAAATGACATTGTTAGATATGCATATTGCTTGATTTCATACACATTAAATGTTCATATGTAATTACAGTGATTGAAAATTGTTTTAGAAATATGATAGATTACGATTCTTATCATTTTGCTTTAATCTGTATAGTTTTTAATATATCCATAAAATACATTTTTGTCTTGTCATTATTTTGCTCTCTAAAAGTATACATGTTGATCCTACGATAGAAAATAACGAAGTATTAATAATAAAGATATTGCTTCTTATTTGAAAATAATTTGCAACTTGAAAATTTGTCGGCTAACCATAAGAAATACATCATCCATACGTCGGAATGTATATGTATAGATTTATTGCAGATATTAGACACTTTGATTACATATAAATATTCAATTTAACAACCAAACGATGTGTACATATTGATGTTAAAAGGAATCATAGATTTTGAAATATTAAAAATTATTTATTATCTGTTGCATAATTTGATTTTTTTTTCTAGCAGACGAATAACCAATAAATTTCAAACTTCGTTTTAAAATATTTTATGCTATCTTTTACTACATTACCAAATCATTGCTAGCTTTATCGTCATTCAGTGACTTGTTTTTGACGTTAAACTTATACTATCTTCTAGTATTTCTGTTTATGCGGATTGTAAAGTATATAATAGCCAATTATGTTATCAAATAATATTAACTTAGCACTTCGAGTATTTTTGGCAACTTCTTTCTTTACTCTATATTGTTTTTCCAGCTTTTATCTATCTTTCTGTGGAATTCAAATTTGGTATATTGAGAACGAAGTAACATATTATTAAAGTAAAAACAAAATAAAACTGTAATGTGAATAAATAAAACACGTAAAACTAGGTGACTCATTAGAAACAAATAAATATTCATGTTACTGTTAATGTTACCAACCTGAAACTCGTGATTACTTGTACATAAGTGTTAACACTAAACTTGATGAGTACTATATTCTTGGAGCCAGTATGGCTTAGTGGTTAGCGTGCTCGAAATCCAATTCCGAAGGTCCGTGGCCTATTGCTGCGTATTTGGTCATAAAAGAAATGCCAATTATTTGACAAAAGAAGACCTTTAACTAGATTCAGTCTATTAATCTAAAATTATGGTGTATTTTTGTGCGAAAATTCTAAACACTTCGCTGATTGTATTAATTATTATATTTATATAATATGATAACACATTACAATGGAACTACCTATAATTTTAAGACCTCATTTTGAGCTGATTCAATAACGGACGTGAAAAAAACCCATTATGCAAGTTCACCTTTATCAAGCTTTTCCTGTAAAAACAGATCTTATGAGAACAAAACACAAAATAATTAAATTGAGAGTCTCAAAATATAAAATGCGGATGTACGTTGCTGAAGTTATTGAAACATGATTGTTTATTATTTTTTGTTATAATATGAACATTATATTGCCAAATATATTGGGATAGTTTACCTTAAAAAGAGGATGTCCTGTTTTGCAGCTTAGATCTCAAATCAATAGAGTTTTGGAACCATCTTTGGCGTTAATCACAGTTTGGACGTTAATTACTAGCCCCTGAGACAAATCATTTTCTACACACTTTGTGGAATAGTCACTTCTAAAATACTTCCATGTTGTTGTTAAGCTTAGACCCGTACATATGACGCAATCACTGAGTATCAGGACTAATTGCTTCGCATGATGGTTTTACATTGTTCTTCACTCCAAGCATCGTGTGAGCTGACGCTTTGCATTCATGCTTGTCTTGAGTGGCTTATGGGTTGCAGCATGTCTGTGAAGTTATACATCATGAATTTTCAGACACCCAATAGATTTGCTGGCCTATGTGTCTGAACACTCATTAAATTCTTGAATGATGGATGCAATGGCAGATACACAGATCTTTCATTTCACAAAACATATCAAAGCTCACTTGTACTAAGGAGCACAAGCTGACATTTCTTCCGCATATTATTTTCATAATATATAGGTATGAATAAGAAAGTTTAAATGTTTCTCATCAGTGTTGTATCCAACAGTAATTTCTCTTAAACTACCAGTAAACTCCTCTCCTTGTAAAATCTTGACTCTTGTTGGCTAACTGTAGCAGCTGCTGACTGTTATAAACTTCATGGAGTAGTGTACCATGGCATTGATATACAGAAGTCAGAGAGGACGGATCTAAGCAACAGCTGAAGAGTGCTCCCCAATACTTTTAGCAATGTGGTATAAGTTGTTGAGTTAACCTATTAAAATTTACTAATTTTATTTGAATGAAAAATAAATAACATCTTCGCAATATAGGAATATGTAACACGCTTCGTTCATTTCTTCATTTTTTTTTCCAAATTAAATATATGCCCCTTAGCAGCTTTTGAAACAAATCATTGCACATGTTAAGAATTGTAATGAAGGATGATGAATTATTATACAATGAGTTTCAGATTCTATTGAGAAAGGAAAATATTATCATATTTTTTTATAATAAGATGTATTGAATTTTCTTTTGTTATATACTTAGATTTGGTTTTCATTTGATCGCTCTTGGCAAAATCATTCACGCTGATTAAAGTTTTGCGTGATACATTCACATACACTTGTTTAGTTAACCTTCCACAGCTGAGTGGGTTCTTAGATATATTATTTGATAGCAGTTAAACTGGTTTACTCATGCAAATAAGGTGGTGTTAACAAGGCATGGGGTAAAATTTATATCAATCCATTGACAATGTCGTTGGTTAAATATCGAAACTTAATGTTAATCGCATTAATAATTCATTTAAGCCAAATAAAGTCCGTGCATAATAGGCATTAATCAACCTTGATGAAATTAACTAGCTTTCTGGAACTCGTTGAAAGCAAGCAAAATAACAATATGACAAAAGGATATTTAATAAACCTTAACAGTGGTTGATCGTTCACTTGCGTTTGTTTCTTTATGCATAAGGCAATGGGTTTAAACTTATATTGTAAACATTATTAAGTTGAATCATACTTCAATAAATCGAGCTGATTTTCTCAAAAAAATCCGTATTCATTAATATGGATGTGTGCAAAATAATTCGTATGGATCTTTTAGCCACACACATACACACCTTTTCAATTCTTATGTTGAAATTGTTTTGACTTAAGAGTATTACTTTGGCAGTAAGATCTATCAATAGCTTTGTTATACTTTCAAAAATATATTTATATATTGCGGGGTGTGAGTGAAAATAAAATATGTACATCAGAGAATATTCAATATAAAATTAATTTAAGTACCGAGATCTTGCGAACTTCTAATGTTTTTGTCTGAAAAATAAAAGATTTTTTTCGCAAATTCTATGAGTCTAAGCCGAGTACCTAATTCATTCAGAACCAACGTAATTTGTAAAAAGTACTGGTAAATAAAGTTGTTTATTATGTTTGTTTTATCCTCTTCTTGAGAAGGTGACATATATTGTTTGATGTTCCTTCGTTTGGTTCTGCAGTCTTTTCCATAATTAGTATTGTAATGATTTGTTTTTGCTGTTGGTGATACATTATTTTCATTTAACTTTCTTTACACATGAAACTATATTGATTTTATGGAAACCACGACGAGTATTCAAAATAAAAGCAAAAACAAGGATTAGCATGTCTAGTCCTTTTTTTTTTAATATCAACATTGCTCATATTTGAAAAATCAAGAATGGGGTTGTATACAAATGCGACCTTTGAACCCTTGGAATAACTACCAAGTCAAAATACTTTGAGGATGTATTTAAGACGATTTCTACGTGCATTATGAGCAGAAGTAATAAACTTTACATGATAAATAATAAAAAATAATAATAATATATTAGATATCTTTAAATTTTTTACAATTTCAAGAGCTTAAAATGTTTGATCGCTCATAAACAAAATAGCAATTTTATAATGAGCACAAACATATCACTTAGTAATGAACTCATTTCGTGTAAATACATTTCAAAACCTTTAGTATGTTCCTTACATCAATTGTGAACTTTATTCAAAGTATGAACACATTTATTTGAATATCAGAAAAATATACTAACCATCATAAGTCGCCCCCTCCCCTAACGTCTCAACGGCAAATCCGAAGGCTTATAACGCCAAAAACCAGGTTTCAATACCCGTTGTGGGCACAGCACATATAGCTCATAATGTGCAGTCACAAAAGAAAAGGAGTAACACAAAGCTCAAGTTAAAGTTTACACAAAAATTTCTAATGGGTGTTGGGATGTAGAGTAATCTTAATCCGAATTTAAAGTTTAGATAAAAGTCAACCCAAAATTCTGGTTCATGGCTGCATAAAAATTAACCCAAACAGGTAATTCATGTTTATGCAAAAACAATTTAAATATCACGCTGACGCATACATAAACAAAAAATAAAAATTAAACTTAATATTTACAAACAAATAACTCAGAGATGATGTGAATACTTGTCGGTAAAATTAAGCTAATTCCATAAAAAGATTAATCAAATAGTTACATTATTCGTTATATAAAGAATAATCCAAATTCAAGTTGATGATTCCATAAGGCTTATCTCTAATATCCAATTTATTTTTAGCTTAAAATGTGCGATAAAAATATTATTGATTTTTAACAATGATCACGTTTAAATTAATATAATCTTGTTTAGGAGTAAAGAAAATCTCAGTATAAGTAATATGTTGTTACATTAGTCAGTTGATTTGTCTGAACAATGAAAACGTGTAAAATCAAGCATGCTAGTCTTACCTAAAGTAATCATTTATCTTTTGTTTCCAAAATTTTGTTTAAAAACAAAACAAAACTGAAAGACACCACGTTCAATTAAGACTATTATGGGAATTTATCACAG
Organism: Limulus polyphemus; assembly: GCF_000517525.1. Lineage (NCBI taxonomy): Eukaryota > Metazoa > Arthropoda > Merostomata > Xiphosura > Limulidae > Limulus > Limulus polyphemus. The sequence continues at coordinate 55,876 of NW_013668603.1, forward strand.
TCACATCTTATCTGTGATAAAGAAAACAAAACCACTTGAATAATAAAAATAGGTTTCCCACTATGTTATTTATTTGAAGTTATACTACAAAAATATGAATGATAAACGTTGCCAAAGTATGATTTTTGAAATGTGCAAACTTGTAAGCATATATATAAATAATTGTAAAGCATCTTAAGTCACATTACATTAAATGTTGTGCTTAATGCTTAGTTTCTAGAAACAGCTTCTATCATAAAAATGTTTTGAATCCCACCTTTGGTCTTGACTGAAAATTTAGAATTCAAACTATTAAAAAGACGAGATTATATATATATATATAAAGTAACTTTTTTTCCTTGATGTTTAATAATTATTAAAGTGTTAATTGCATTCTTGTGCGCCTGTGTTATACTAAACTTAACTTTTAATTTGACCAGCGTATTAAGTAACAAATTGAATAATCCTTATCTAAAAGAAAATCCTCTTGTATATATTTAGCCTATAAATTTCTTAAAGGTTAAATTGGAACTAAAAAAAAAAGTCCAGATCTAATCACTCTCTGAAAGTATGGACAACTAAACCTTAATCTGATCTGTGTGGCTGCTATTTGTCACCAAACTGTGATGGATAGTGGTTTAAAAAAATACTGTTCTAATAAAGACGCTTTATGTATAGCAGAGACGGTTGGTATGGGTATTAAAAACTTTAATTGAAATAAAGTAAAAGAACAACGTTTGACCTTCTTAGGTCATCTTCAGGTTAACAAAGACAGTTCACACTCTCGTGTGTCCAGTAACGGTCAGATTTAAACTGTAAAGGTAGATAAAGGCAAGTGAGTACATTCATAAAATGAATGACATTCTATCAGATACAAAGAAATTTAAGCCAACCCTCACTAATCCAACAAAAGCACATGAAAACCAACTAAACAAAATTGAAAAAACTAACACAATCTCACAAAACCTTTATTCCTACCTATTTAATGCTGACTCCCGCACACCACAACTGTACGGCACTCCCAAGCTTCACAAACTCAATTGTCCACAACGACCCATAATGTCGACCTATGAATCGTTTAACTACAACCTTGATAAATACATAACATGGGAATTTTCTATGTATGTAACATCAGCAGGATCCTTTTTAAGGACTCTTTTAACTTTAAATCTATTATGGATCAACTCAACGATAAAGCCTTAATGGCCAGTTTTGATGTAATCTTCCAACTACTGAAGCCTGTAAGATAGCTTTAGAACTTTATATCCAAGACCCTAACCTTTTAATACACATCCACAGCAACCAAATAGCAACTCTTCTAGAATTCACTACCACCCAAACTAATTTCATGTTCAACAACTAAAATTACATACAAATAAATAGCTTAAGTATGGACAATCCTGTGTCACCAATTCTAGCCGACATTTTCATGACACAGATTGAATCTCAAGCGATCAATTCAGCCTTACACCCACCACTATACTGGTATAAATATGTTGACGATACATTTGCTGGATTTACATCTACAGAACACACACTTAGTTTTTTCAACCACACTAACTCCAAACATCCCAACATTAAGTTCACCCGTGAATACGAAAAAGCTAAATAAATAACATTTCTCAAAAACAAGGTCACGAGAACCGATACACAATTCAAAAGAGAAATCCACAGAAAAATCACCCATACTGGACTATACATTACCTGGGACTCAGCACATGAAACAAAACAAAAACGCAACATATTAAACAACCAAATAAACACAGCCACAAAACTATGCTCATCCGATAAAATTAACGAGGAAATCAAACAACTAAAACACGCTTCCTCAACGTCAATAAATTTCCTTCAGAAACATTCGAAAAAATCATACACACATACCTAGGGCAACTACACAGTCAACAGCAAACAAACAATAATAAATTCAAGGAAACAACTAACTATAAAACCCTGCACTGTTGCATGTCGTATATTCCCGATATTAGTAATAAAATAATCGACATTTGGAAAAAACTTACAACAAACATAACATTCCAATAAACACTAAATTCATTCAAAAACCGGGCACAAAACTAAAATCCATACTATGCAATAACTACACTGACAAACATACCAACAACATCATTTATAAAATGCAATGCAACAACTGCCACGACTACTATATCGGAGAAACAAGCCGAAAAATGGAAACCAGATTCAATGAACACAGAAAAACACCTTCCCACGTTTTTGAACACTGCAAAGCAAATAAACACAACATAACAATAGAAAACACCAACATATTAAGTAGATAAACAAAGAAAACCCCTACAATCTCATACTTGTTCACACTGTGTCCCTAAGACATGCACCCAGTAACGGTCAGTTTCAAACTGTCTTTGTTAACCTGAAGACGACCTAAGAAGGTCGAAGCGTTGTTCTTGTACTTTATTTTAATTAAAGTTTTTAATACTCTGCAATACATTTTTACTTCCGAACACTTGACCTAATTCAACAAATTAGATCTCTACTTTCTAAGTAATTAGTGAATGACATATTCGTCATGACGTGTAGATTTTGATATATAAATTGTACGTCGAAATCCTCCCACCCCCAAAAGCTCTGTGTTTAGATTTTAAGTAACCCATACATCCACATTAAGGCTCTATGATACACTATCTGTTTAGAAACTATAGAGAAGAGTTGAAATTAATGTCATTGTCTGTGAGAAACTTCGATGGTGGGTGCCCTACATATATTGATATTTATAAAATGACTCTACCCGGGCTGCGCACTGACAAATGTGCTGCAACATGACTATATAATTGGAGGGAGGAAGGCTTGTGTTAAAAATTCTGCCACCGTTTAACCATAGTTACTAAAAGATGAAATAGATCCATGCAAACTTTGATAACTAAACTACATTATTTGATTTCCTAGCCATACCTTAAGTTTCTTTTTAAGTTTTTTGAATAATATAAAATCATAATATTCTCCTATTTTAATTATATTATAAAATGGCCATTAACTGAAAATTCTTCAAAATATTTTTTATTAGTATTGTACATTGTTTAGCAAAATTTAAACCTGTCTTTAATTTGTATTTATGGCAAAGCTACTAAAGCTATCTGCCGTCGTCCCTAATTTTGAACCACTAACCAGAAGGAAGGATACCAGTCATCAGCATCCTACCAACCACCATACATACTAAGGAATTAATTGCTAATCTTATAACACAGCTTAAAGTGTGGGTTAATAGTTTTGTGGTATCGCACGGATTCGAACATGCTCCAGCTCACAAATCCCTATCTTTGCCACAGAGACAATCGCGCCTTCCCTCTTTTAAATCTTAATTTATTTGAGAACACGTTTGATATATCTGGGATGGATTAATTTTAACAGTTTTTGAGGGGTGTTTTTCTGGCACGTGATCTTATAATCAACTGTCATATATAGCTTGCGTAGTCCCCTAAAGTTAAAGATCCATGTCAATGGTAGTATATAAATGTCAATTAATTGCATTCAGACAAAGCTCTATCATTTCATATTAACACAGAAGCGAAATTCATATTATGAAAGATTATTTATTATAATGTAGACTTCTATGAAGTGGTGCATGGAAGAGTTTGATCACTGTGATGTGCAGTTCCTACGATATACGCTTCGTTCTGGACAAGTAGACAAGTAGAGATCAGATCCTGCAGAAGCTTGGATATCATTAGTCTCTCACAATGGATTGGCTTAAAGCAAATACAATTATATTTTTATTTATAGATAAGCAATGACCCTATATCTAGCTGTGGTACATGTGCCAAACAACTATACTTTTGTCCATTATTTTGACTTGGGATGCAGTGCAGAGCGACTCTAGTATGTTGATAATCTTGAGAGATTGACATGTGTATGCAAGTAGCCGAGTTGGCGAGGAAGGAGTACAGGGCAGAATTAATAATGGGTTAATAAACACTCCCATTCTGTTTATAGTAATCCGAACTGATCACACACTTGATCCTGCTGAAACGTTTACCTCATATCTCTTTAATTCAAAAGGAAATTTCGTGATTATTTATAAAATAAGTTTAGTGTAACTCTAGCTTCCCATCATAAAGAACTATCAATTATAAGCCACATCTTTCAGGCTTAACGACAATCTGATACAGATGTCATTCTACGAATTTATTATCATCTAGTATAGACCACATCCACGGGTTTTGCGACTAACTTATGTAGATCATAGATCTCTATAAATCTAATTGTTCCTTGATTGCCCAGCGATAAGGTTGAAGACGTATAACGCTAAGTCTGTTGTTCGACTCCTACGATGGGCAATGCACAGATAGCTCATTGTGCAATTTTGGGTTTAACAACATAAACAAATAAATATAATGATTTTATTTTTCTAATGTAGATCAGTGAGCTACAAGCATTAGTGTAGATATATGATATTATTAAAGAAAAAACAATAATTAAAATGTTAAAACTAACCAATAATGAATAAAAAACAGAGTTGGGTCACATCAGTTAAAAAAATAACTTCCATATACATGTATATATATATAAAGACTAATAACAGTTTTATGATTTTGAATGTTTTCAATAATTATCACACGACTATTTGTATTATTGTTGTCAAGTATTTTACACTGTGTATTTTTTCACTTGTGTTTTAAGCTACTCTATTAGTGATGTGTTTATCATAAGTAGTTATGAAGGCGTATAGCAAAATATAAAAGATGAAAAACTTTTACTAACTATGACGGTCCGTTGTAATTTTATGACTAACTTTGGAAATTCTACAGAACACTGTGAAGATCATGCTTTTAATGATTTGTGTAAACCCAAGTGCGATTATTAAAATAATATTTAGAATTATTATATCTTAAAATTTACTAGTCCTAGGAAAAACATTAACCAATTATAACACATTTTTTAAGAAAAGTTTGGAAATCGTATAAGGTGTTTGAACACCATGCTACACTGCATATGCAAGTCGCTTTTCTCGCAACTTATCATTTCTTTTAGTTCTGTTCTCAATCCTTTTTTTCAACAATACGAAGTTGGTGATTGTGATAAAATGGTTATCAGTATCCAGAATGTTATGAGGATTAATGAGCACTGTCTATAAAAGATAAGGCTTGCAGTATCTTCGCCTAGGGATAACCTTATATGCTGATTGAAATAGCGTAAAGCATATTGAACACGATATTTGAAATTCACTTAAATACCACGTACCATATGTAAACTTTCCAGAATAAAACTTATAATTCCCAATGTTCTTATGTTGTAATTTAGTTACCCAATCCCCGAGAGCAAGTAGTTTTTATGATATAATAATTTTACATTTGGGATTATTTATCGTAATCATTCGATAGATTCGATACTTTGGCTTCATATCCTTCATCACATGTTGGCAGTTGTAAATATATACTTTTAATGCAGTATTAAGTGGTCTGTTTTTTTGTACTGCATCTATTCTGTACCCTGTATTTAAGTATTTTCCTTGTATATTTACCACTGTGTATCATGCACGCAATTTTCCCAAATAAGCTTGTTTTTCTGTCCATACTTTCTTTTTCAACGATTATTTTCTTCTAATATTCGTGATTTAATTAAAATCTGTAAATCAAAAAACGTTTCAACTAATAAATTGTCTGATTTACACGCAATATAAGCAGGAAGGAAATGTTTATGTGCTACGTTTCGTTTTCACTACGTACTTTGTTTGGACATTGTTATGCTATACAATACCACACACATTCAATTCTTTAGTACTTAAATTGCATGATTTGACGTTATTTTACCTCATATCATAGCAAAGATTCTTAATGTTTTCATTAATCATTAGAATATAATTTCATTAACTATTTGAGTTTTAAAACCTATAATAAATTCTTTCTGGATAATCGTTCTTACTACATTCTAGGATCGATCTCAAACCATCAATTGTCACTAAAACGAATGAACTAATGTAACTACTACGTCACATGTTTTCTGAGCCGACATTTCTATTGCTATCTATCTTAACTTTCCACCAAAACATATAAACGAAAAGCTCGACAGAAGCGTTTCCTTCTCTTATGACATGGGATCTATATAAATGGTTCCTTTTTCAGAGAACCCTGCACGTGTGTTTAATTGCTCACTTACGGGTTTCTAGAAATTGAGATAACATTGGTCACACACGTGGTGATAACCCATGCACATCTGGTAGTGAAACATTATCTAAACGACATTATCAGTTGAAACTAAATTTTAATTACTTCTATCATGAAAACAAACAAACTTTTCACAGAAAAAAAAACACAGCACGCAGGTGTCGTGTTGTGGCGAAAATGTATTACTCAAGTCCTCTTAATTTAGCCTGCGGCTTCTACTAGAGTTTCTGATAAACTAACACCTGGATCGGCAATGTTGCCAGACATAGAAATATCTAAAAGAAAGCACTAGAAGCGCATAACGAAAGAAAAAAATCACGCTATCTTTGGCAAATAACATTACAATGAGATCACACAATGAAATAGACTCCTGCAAATTTCATCAGGATTCTTACGTTATTTCTAATGGAAGTTCTGATATTAGAAATACTTTTATTATTATTATTATTTTCTTTGTTTAATTAGAAGTTACAACACTTAACCTTATCAATGTAATCCTGCCGACAAATATACGCGTTAATCAACACACGTAAGTTTTGACAATTTATTATTTAAACGTCCATATAACTAATATTCCAGTTTGGTTTAGATACTTTAGAAAGAAGTTCAAGAATTTTCGGCACAAAGATAAAAGTCTAAACGATATACAGTTGCTAACGAAAAACTGTATTATCTCACTAGCAAAGCATTTAATTTCAAAAGATGGCAGTTCGATTAAGAAACGGTTCTTTGAAATGGTGCGTTGATCTTGGTCAAATTTATACATTCCTAATTAGATCAAGAGGATACCACATGTAAAACAGAACATATTATTTCTTAAATAGGAAAGCTTTGCTCATTTACTCGACGCAAGAAACGCCACAAATGATGTTAACGCAAGAAACGTCACAAATGATGTTATACCATAAGAAATTACCATTTATAGGTGATGCCTTATCCATTTACATTTCAAACAATGATGTCTTCCAATAACAATGAAGGAAGAAATAACTAAAATTATTTGTAAGTTTTGGATGTTTGTGCATATAAGTTACTTCCGTAATAACTAGATTGCATACACACAAGATATAATTAAGTATGTTGACTACTGTATGATAATAACTTGTTGGCTTAACTATTTTTCTCATTAATTAGAATTCTTACATTTGATGTGATAAATAGTATGACTTTGAATAAAAGAATATTGGATAACGATTGCACCTAGATATACTCAGCTTAGCCATTTAACATTAGGGCTTCTATTTTGAGAATGTTAGTAAAATGTATACTTACCTTTGTGGCAAGTGTTAGGGTGCGGTTCAGTAACATTTCCTTCTTTGAATCTGTACCGGTTTTTCGCCACCAGAAACAACTATTTAAATTAACTTAGAACCTGTTACAGGCATTAGTTTCTTACATCCATGACACTAATATATATTATACCTATTTAATCATAGAATGGATTGAACTCACCATCGCCACACTGCCCCTGACAAGATCCTACGTCAACTGTCGACTCAAAAGGTGTCTCGTGAAAAAACGTCATCATGCTGGAGACACGTTGACAGCTCGAAGGGTTAGAGCTACATTGACAGTCTTCAATAACAACCACTTCTAGTAGGCCTGTCAGTGAATGGTGGATTTCCATTTTTCTTGATGATGGTTCACACACATCGGCGGAGGAACACTTCTGGTAATGAATAAAGTTATGTTAACAAACATATTATAAGGGTAAAGCAATATTAACGACCATATTGTTATGGGAAAGAAATGTTAACAAACACATTATTAGGGTAAAGAAATGTTAACAAACACATTATTAGGGTAAATAAATGTTAAGAAACATATTATTATGGTAAAAAAATATTAACAACCATATTATTAGGGTAAAGAAATGTTAACAAACATACTATTAGGGTAAATAAATATTAACAGTCAGTTATTCGGCTGATCTAAGAGAGAAAGAGAAATCTAAAAATTAACTTTAGTGCCATTTATTCAGAAGAACTGTCTTATTAGAACGTAACAAATCGCTTTAAAACCAACAAACAATCCCTCTATTTTTAGAAGTAAAATTATGCCAGTTTACCATTAATGTTGAAACAACACATTATCATTCTTCCACATTAACAGAGCCATAAAATAACATAGGTCTGCAATGGTTTTATTGTCTTGAAATTTTTACATGTTCTACAGTAATTCCTGTACACTGAATCGGAAAATGATATTCATTTTTCTCCATCACGTACAGATTTTTCACAAAAACGTCGTATGTACTTTTACATAAGTGAATCATTTTCATTGAAATCGGGTCACATTTTGTTATGCTTAAAGTGTTGACAACCACTGGCTATAGATTTCTTTAGATCAATCGCGACGTGAGAGTCTTATCGATCATTCTAGAACCTAAACATAACAAACATAATAATAAAAAATGGTCATTGTGGTAAACGAAATAATAATTTGATCTAAGAAAGTAGTTTTTTTTTCTTTCCGATTTGTAAAAAATCCTTACGT
>NW_013668603.1:65009-72188 GCF_000517525.1 Limulus polyphemus
AGTCTTATCGATCATTCTAGAACCTAAACATAACAAACATAATAATAAAAAATGGTCATTGTGGTAAACGAAATAATAATTTGATCTAAGAAAGAGTTTTTTTTTTCTTTCCGATTTGTAAAAAATCCTTACGTGATAGAAAAAAAAAATTAATATTATTTTCAAAATATGCGTACCTGAATAATGGAAAATCCGTTATTAAAACAAAATAACTTTTATGAAGTTTATATTCGCAGGCCTGTGTAATCTATAAGTAATTTCTTTGATAAAATTTTAATTTTATAATCCGTTTTTGGACTGAATTCAGTAGCTTTGAGCTTAAATTGCTTCGCGTTTCTCTTTGAATTTTTAACCGTTTAAGCAGTGTATGTAAAGGACAATTAAAATATATTAATTATATTTTCATTACTAATATAGCGTTGAAATATAACTTATTCAATGCGTTTTAAATGGTATTGGGAAAACAATTTTCTTCTCTTATAGAAGATGACTAAAATTATCCAATAAAATATATAAACAAACAGTTTTTGGTGAAGTTGTAGTTTCTTAACTTCCTCTGATAACGTTTGATAGCAACTTATAGTTTAATTAAACCGGAAGGGAGGATAAGGAAAGACAAAGATGACAAATAGAAGTAAAACAAAAAATAATTAAATATTTTGAGATATTAATCATAATTTTTCATTCATAGACAGTTGTTATTAAATCAGGGGATCTTCACTTACCTGAAATACTGTTTCAGTAATCATGTCATCCAAACTTATATGATTTCCTTGTGTTAAGTTTTTGCGGTGACGCAAATGATGATGGAGTTTGTGTCTGCATCTGCGACGACAGCGTCCAATATCTACGTATTTCCGGTTTCCCGTGAAGTCTGTGAAAAGCAGTTATTATTTAGCTTACTTTTTCAACACAGTATATCTGAACTTTGTATATTTGATAGCTTTATAAGTGATAAATGCTTATAGTTTTTGTAAATTCAATATTATATCACAAGATTTGTCATGATTTTAAATGAATGAAAATAAAAGTAAGGTAATTACACAAAGCAAAAGTCCTACTGATAAGTTATTACCAAAAGTCCTACTGATAAGTTATTACACTCTCCATGCCCAGTTGAATTGAAGGTGACATACATACCACGGGTACAGTGTTTGTTTTTGTTATTTGTAAACCTTCAAGTCTTAAAATTTTACTGTGGAATTGTGGGCTTGTTAATAAATAATTTTCTGAAATGTTAAATATAAACTTGTCTACTTAGAATCAAAAGGAGGAAGAAAGGGGTGTACAAACCAAACCCAATCGGTATTATATGTTTTCCTTTCACGCAGCACTGATGAAGAGTATCATTAATATGGAAAAGACGAGACGACCCCTGGGAAAATTTGTCTGTTGTGGCATCTTCTGTACTGGTCTTTGTGTTGAAATCTCTGGAGAGAAGATGAACAGACGTCTTATGAGTTGTGATCGGCAGTTGCTTTAGCCCCAGGAGATTCTTGTGGCCTTCCAGAGCGACACCTGCTCAAGTTAGACAGGAAAAACTCGGTTATACGACATGCCAACTTGTGGTGTTAATTCATCATACCCAACCTGCAAGATAAAGAGAGTACTAGACTATCAATCACAACGTCACAGTCAGATACAAAGTCTACCCTGACCTGTAGAGCGAGATAACAGCTAAAACGAAAAAGAAAATATATTGAATAAACTTACTCTCGAGGAAGATAGTAATACAGTAAATGTAACAAACATTCATAACCCTCAACTGAAAGGTCCCCATCATCTTCGCGACACTAAGCATGAGACAGTTGATCAAGTGACGATTCTCCACAAGATACCACGAATATAAGAATCCCTGAAGCAATGGAATCTCAGGCGATTGGTGACGAGTGTGATATACAAACAGCTCGAGAGAAGTTGCTCAGGATTTCATATTCATCCCTGGCTAACCTGAGGCGACAAGCTCTAGTGGCCTCTGCTTCACTTGTATGCTAACAACTTGCACGTGAAGAAATTAACATGTAAACGATTAAGGCCAGCACCGCCGTCTTGAGGCGGGGCGGGGCCAACCAAAGATAACAAATTAATCACTAAAGAACAACAATTAGTCTGTCAACTAGATCTTTCCACAAATAGGCAAATAGCTACACTTAAAAGACAATACAACTTGTACTAGGACTGCCACAAACGAAAGAAATCTTCTGGTTCTGGCAACTTTTCCGTTAAAGTAAGATCCTGTCACGTGGCATCATGCTTGTGGCGGACTCTAAAGTTGCGAAATTGGTGGACTGATCCTGCTTTATATGTATTGAGATAAGCTTCGAGCCAATCTGACACCATGGCCACGATAATGTTGACATATTACACATGAGAGCCCTTGTTCTTTGCGATCCAGTTTACAGGTGCTAGTCCTACTTCAGATTCCACAGCTGTACACCATACTTGAAACGCTGGAAAACATCATTGTAACCTTATTTATGTTACTGGGCGTAAGGAGTACGAGAGGTTTTCCCTATCGTCCAAAATACACAGTCTAAGATATACCAGGATAGATTAACTGATTTTAAGTTTCTAGCAGGAAAGTTTAGAAAGATCAATGATATTTCAACAATTAAAAACAACTAGAAAAACGCCGTAATGAAGCTATGTTAATGAAACATAAAAGAAAAGACATAACCTGTATTAAAATGTACCAGAATTATTGACTGCCACTCAATTTCTGGCATCAATTTATATTCAGTCATTTTGAACAACTATATCGTGATTTTAAAAAAATTAACTGACAAAAAGTATTCAACTGAAAACGTATCCATAAATCCACCAAATGGAAATTTCGAATATACACACAAGCTGACGGAAATTATCTGGATAATATCAACTACTACAGGAGTCTTTTGATACACCTTGTTTATGATAACGAATCCGGTGGATCCTCCTATGGACATACACAGAATGGTGGGTAACTTTTGGCATTAATGTGGATTTGAACTGATAAATATGATATCTTTTTATAGAACCCAGAAATTTAAGGTGTATTAAAATAACTCCAATGAAACTAGCATTGCATTTTTGAATTTAAAGGGCAAAAGGTTGATTAAACAGTCAATAATAGAAGACATTCCCAACTATGTATTAATTCATTAAACAGGCTATGCTGAGACCTTAGTAGGTTTATATGAGACATATCTTGCCAAAATAAGAGCAGTTTTATATTTTTATCGATTATATTTTTTGCTTTATAATCGCAAAACTTCATCATTGTTCTATTATAATAAGGTAGAGATAATGCTATTACTGTGCGGCTAGTTATAAAAGAAATAGTCATAAGTATAAACCTAGCCCTAAGACAAAACAATCCAACTTGAAATTATATTGCTTTAATGAAAATACAGTTGGTTGAATTTATTCAATAAAATTGAAGAATGGAGTAAGGTTCCATGTAGTTAAAACTATAGGAATTTTGTAAGTTTGTTAGAAGGATACAATTAGGTAGAGATGAAAAAGGTGTTCAGTGGATTAATGCTATATATATATCTTTTAACTATATTACTTTTGGTGTTCATAGGCGAAAATACCGTGAAAACTTCTTAATTAGTACTTTTAACATCTTTTAATTTGCCCAGAAATAAAACTGTTAAGCAATTCTTTCCCGTCGTCTAAACTGCTAATTCGAGGTAATCTTTAAGCCTAGATTATCGTCATCCTGGAACTGTTACCAACATTAGTGTTAGATCCATGATTCTTTAAATTCTCCTTTGCGCTGTAAATTGGAGCTGGAATATTCCACATGAACAGCATCTTATACGCAAATGGATTAAACGGCTACGTCAGAGATCTCTTTGATTCAGATTTGCTGTCCCTAATTTTGAAGTACTGACAGAGACAATTCAGCTAGCTAGCAGCACCCGCCAGCTTTGTTCGGCTCTTTGAACTCAATTATGGGGTAATCTACCACTTTAATAACACGCCCACAGCTGAAATTGAGGAGCATATTCAGTGGCATCATGTCTCGAGCCCTGGACCTTTCGATCTGCAGCATGACAGCCTAGCCACTGGGCCATACCAGGCGCTTTCCACTGCGAGCCTTCCAATTACCCTGCCTATCTGAAGTATTGTAAAATTTTTATTTCCGTTTTTCCTTTGCCATTTCATTCTTTTTACCATTTATGTACGTAACAAATATCCTAATTTCTCAGAATAGTATTTCCATAGATGATCATAATAAGCAGCACTGGCTATGATGAAGTACGAAATCTATCCTATTTTATTTCTACACTTGAGCTTCTTAGACTTACTTAAAACTTTTAGCCAGATAACCATAACATATGCCTAACCATAACATATTCCCACGCTGGAATAAAGAGTCAGAATTGACAACATAATCTCACCCCCTCTTGTTATTGGCCGATATTAGCTTCTGCTGGGCAAAATCGGGCAAAGTGTCAATGTTATACTCTTAAATTAATGGTGTAATCTGTCTAAGTCCACATGAACGAATAATTTATAAAACGGCTATAGGGTACTTTTACTTCTTTGCCAAGCAAGAGAGGCGCTGGAGAGCAACATCTACTCAAGGTATTGTAGTTCTTTAGCCTTTAGTAATACTAGTAGATCTTAGTACCACATATTAAAATTCTTTCTGACATAAAAGACTACCTTCGTCAGTCTTACAAAGTTTTATTGTTTGATAATTCCTATTAATGAAGAATTAAGTACTGTTGTCCTGGTTTACTTGATTTCAAAAAGAATAATCTGAGCCTCAGTTCTTAATTTGAATAAAACTTCATTGGTATTCCATATCTTAATATAAAATCCTTAACTTTCAACTGATTGTTTTATACAGGCCCGGCATGGTCAGGTGGTTAGGGCGCTTGACTTGCATCAAACATGATCGCCCTTTAAGCCGTGCTGGCGTTATAATGTGATGGTCAGTTCCACTATTCGTTGGTAAAAGAGTAGCCTTAGAGTTGGCGGTGGGTCATGATGACTAGCTGCCTTCCCTCTAGTCTTACACTGCTAAATTATGGACGGCTAGCGCAGATAGCCCTCGTGTAGCTTTGCGCGAAATTCAAAACCAAACAAACAAACCAAGCTTTTTATACTGATAAGGCGTGCACCTCCAGGTTGTAAAACAAACCATCTCCAGTATGATATGCTTGTTTCCACATTAACAGATTATTTTTAAATTATGCCACGAATATGCTGTTATACTCGTTCCCATTGGTTCTGTACTATTTAATATTGGTGGCATTCAACTTGGTAGTAGCTTAAATGAATAAGTAGAGTTGTTTAAACATTTGTTTAACAACAAGTAAAAGCTTGGAATGGTCTATTCTTTCATTTGGGTGTGTGTCTGTGAGCCAGACTAGTTTCGGAGAATTACACTCCTCATCAGTGACCCCAAGCCTTTATACGAGCGAGGTATCGAAAATCAAACTGATGTATTTACGTGTTTTACACTCACAAAAACAAGTTGCCCAGTGCCGGCTAACAATACGAAGAATTAAATTGTGGTGGATTGCTACAAGTTCTTCAAATACCTATAGAATGATAGGTTTCTTTTTGTGAGTGTAAAACACGTAAATACACAGTTTGATTTTTGGTAGTAGCTATCTCAAAGTCTTATTAATACCGCTGTGATCACCGGAATGAAATAATGCTTATGTTGTTGTTGTTAACTGTGATCAGCTGTTTGAAGAACATGAAAATGGTGAAGCACTTCTGACTGTAATTATCTGAGTAATACCAACTACTACAATAATGTTTTGTGCTGCCTTGTAAATTTTATTTTCTATACAGTAAGTTATGTAAGAAGTTTCTTAGTTCAACTTCTCAACAATGTTCACGACACCTAGTTCTATAACTGTAAGATTGATAACAGCCTTCTTTATGACCCAATACATGCTTTCAGTAAGAAAATTGTATAATAGCATTTCAACTAAACATTATTTGTTTTATGCAGCTGCCAATGAGGCATTTCGATCTTTAGGCCAGCTGAGCTACAACATTCAAAGTCTTAGTTGAACTGCTATTTGTAACAGTTGCTTATAAGGTGTAGAACGTCGTAGGTGGCGGGTCACGACAGAGTAAAGAATAAGTTATGAAAACTGTTATATACAGTGGCGGATCCAGGATTTTCAAAACGGGGAGGCGCGATGATTCTGAACGTAAATGAGGAATATTCGAGACTTCCCTGGTAGGGGTTAAATGGGTTATTTAGATTCGTTATAATGTTTGCTAGATGTTGTTGTTGTTATTGCTTTTTTATTTTGAATTTAACATGAAATTCCACTACATTTTTCCCTCCTCAAGGACCCAATTTTTGCAATTATTTTGATTTGATTTTCAAAACGGGGGGGGGGGGCGCCCAGCACTTCGGGCCTGTATCCACCCTTGCACAGCGTTATTAGGCCTGGTTTTCAAAAGTGGCTGAACTTGATAATCTTAAATCTATTGTTTCTCATAAAATTTCTTCATTATAATCTTTAAGTTTATTTTCCAATGTATTGGAATTTAAAAGAATTCTCGTAAAATTTGTGTTTGTAGAAATGGTTGCATCCATATATGTCTTTGTCATGATTCAATATAGCACAAAGATAGAATGTTTCTTAAAACTGGAGTAGGTCATTTAATTGCTTCATGTACCTGTTTGATATTGAGTGATATAAATCTGGATGGTTTGAATATAAAACTTTCTAGATGCAATTGACCATCATATGTCTCAGCGTCTTTATCAGGCCTCCTAAGTTTCTTTGACTTGTATGGAATTGTTAGTCCACAGTTTTATTTTTGACATTTACATCATTTTGGTTACTTTTTTATGGTGGTAATGTTAAAATTAGTTTGTTTTTTATTATTTTCAGTGGTTTTCAGAACTACTATATCGTCCAACTTCATCTTTATTTTGCATGTTTACTTCAATGACAACTTATAAATGTTTTGGATATTATTGATCTTAGCAAACACGAAGTTTTCTATGAAGTTTAGCATATTTGTGATATTTTACTTGTTAAAGTTTAACAACTTTTTTAAAACCACTGGCCACGTTGTTTTAACATTTATATTTCTGCCCATTTTCTTCGCTTTGTCCTGCTGAGTACCTTAGCATTATAGCATAGATTTTCTTGAAATAAGTTGTTAGTTTTTCTTCGCAAGTTCACACTTACGCTTTCTAATACT